>NC_053154.1:181643826-181878826 GCF_016835505.1 Polypterus senegalus
ATATTCAAAAAAGACTTGAGGCTGTAATTGCTGCCAAAGGTGCATCGACAAAGTATTGAGCAAAGGCTGTGAATACTTATGTACATGTGATTTCTCAGTTTTTTTATTTTTAATAAATTTGCAAAAACCTCAAGTAAACTTTTTTCATGTTGTCATTATGGGGTGTTGTGTGTAGAATTCTGAGGAAAAAAATTTAATCCATTTTGGAATAAGGCTGTAACATAACAAAATGTGGAAAAAGTGATGCACTGTGAACACTTTCCAGATGCACTGTATATATACATTGTGGTATTTGGCCGGCTTGTCATACCGGCCAATACCCCCAGGCCGCCAGATGGAGCCCTCCCTGCAGTATGGAGGTGCCCCGAAGACCAGCAGGGAGTCATGGACTATGTAGTTTTTATACACGACCCTGCTGGATACCACAGGGGCCGCAAGAGGGAGCTGCAAGGAGGACCGAATCATTTGTGCTCTATAACCCGGAAGTGCGTCACAGGAAGAGTGACAACAGGAGTGACGTGCTTCCGGGGTGAGAAGAAGGACTCGTACCTGACCCGGAAGTGATAGAGAATCACGTGGACTGGGGATTGGGAACACTTTTGGGTCAGGGAGGATAAAAGGACTGTGTGAGCTCCCAGATGGCGAGCTGAGCTGGGTGGAAGGGTGGCAACACGTCTGGGAGTCGGAGGAATTTGTTTATTGTATTTGTGATAGTGATTTATATGAGTATAGTGGAGGAGAGGGTGCTTTGTGCACTGTGGCATTTAAATAAAGTCGATTATTGGACTTTAACCTGGTGTCTGGAGTCTTGGACAGGGGTTCAATGGAGCAATACAGTCCTAATCTGTCACAACATATATAGGAATATTTTATTAACCTATTTATTTCACACAATGCCAGCCAAGAATAACCTCATTCATGCACACATACATTTTAATTTTTTTTTTAATATACTGCATTTCACTAGCTCCTAATTTTACCCCTATCTAGCCACCGACAGAGGATTGAATCCGATACCGGTCACATTTAGCCACTGATAGGAGACTGGATTGTTCTTTTACTCAGCTGAGGTTTTTTTTTTTTTTTAATTATTCTGTTTATTTTATTCCACACTTGTGAACGACTGATTGAGAAAATACCCTATTGTAATCTTTAAAAAATATATAGATTGAACTTTCTCCTACCTCACCATGGGTCGAATCTCCTCAACATGGGCTCTGTAGTCCCTGTGTCTTGGGTCCCAGCAGTGGACTAGGAATGGGCCAGTCCTAAAGTTTGCTGGAACTGGTCCCACCAGATACTAACTATTTGCCAGCCTCTTCTTCTTGAAGTTCTCACCAGGTGAACCTCTGAACCCCACGTTAAGGCTCCAGAAACTGTGGAAGAAAAGAATTTGAATACAGACACCCACCCCAAACCGGAATGCCCCGATTTAAGTAATAAAACACAGGCATGAGAAAGCGTCAATCGTTATTCTTTATCTAAGAAAGAGGTAACAAGAGCATTACATGTTAGCCACATGTTACAAAGAAAAAGGTGTCCTTTGCGCTATATTTATACATTTCATTGAGTAGGTCACTACTCAAAAAAAGGAATTCATTATATAATCAGAAAACTTTTAACATGATTGGTTACACCTAGTTGGCAGATGTTGGTACCTTAGATGACCGCAATTTGATTGATACTCCTGTTTGCTTAGGATGTACATGACATTTTAAATGTACTATTTTTATTTTTAGTTTAGGAGATATGTGAGTTTCTCCACATACAACTTGTTTGCCAAAAAGTAATGAACAATGGCCTAATTTTTTTTTGACCCAGCTGGGTACAAAAACAGGAAACTTAGTACTACAGAAGAATGGTTATGCCATAAATATAACATTTTCTCTTATGGGTTTATATAAAACAACAAGAAATACATTCAACATAGTAAATAATAAAATAACAGAATCAGCTTTTATGCATAAGCTCAGAAGAATATGAGACTCAGACAAATGCTAGGTGCACATTGGACCAGGATTCAAATTCAACTCTTACACCAGCTATTTACTCTCATGAGGATTTTGAAAAGGACATGGGAGTATGTGTACATGTGGGAGTGGTATACATGTGTTTTGTAGATTAAGAGAAAGTGTATGACCGTGTTCCTTGAAGGATTCTGGGGCCTCTGGTAAAAGCTATTCAGTCCCTGTATAATCAGAGTGAGGGCTGTATCCACATACTCGGAAAAACATCAACACCATTTCCAGTGGGTGTGGGACTCCTAATTTTAGCTCTCCGAGTGTCCTCTCCAGTGGAAGGGACAGAGGGGCATAGTAGACATGAAAGTGCCATGGAGGACTTTTACCAATTTTTTAAAATGCATTTTGAACAATTTTATAATTTCAGTATTCATTTTGTAAGCTGCAAATGGGGGAAAGCAATTCAATGACTCAGCTTCAGCCTCTAGTAGATGAGATGGAGGGACACATTAAGAATGAAATGATGGCTTTCTACAGGCTCTGAAAATATATTTTAGCTCTCCAGTGTTTATTTTGCAAGCATTAGACAGGGGCATGTATTTCTGCAGCAAGGGCCCTTTCAAAGGATGAACTTCAGTCAGTCAGTCACTAACCTGCTTCATTCTGAACAGGGTTGCAGGAGCCTATCCCAACTAGCACATGGTGCAAAGAAGGGAACAAGCCCTGGACTGGACACCAGCCCATCACATGGCACATACCAACAGCAAGTACACACTAGGGCTAATTTAGGTTTGCCAGTTCATCTAACCTGACTGTGGGACCCACAGGGAGAACATGAAAACTCCACACAGGGAGGACCCAGAACATGAACCCAGGTCTCCTTAATGAAAGGCAGCAGAAGTACCACTGTGTCACCAAAGTGTAAAATGAAAGTATTTCATTTACCATATATACTCATGTATACGTCAGGTCTTGAAACTTGAAAAATTTATCATAAAATCAGACCCCGACTTATACACCCATTTAAAAATGCGACACTTACATTTTTTATTTTACATCTTCTTGCCTCCTCCAATCTTGCATCGAATTAGAAATTCACATACTCCAGCAGCAGCATACTGCTAAAAAACAATATTAAATTAGATTGATAAAAATGCAGGTACAGTGGAACCTCGGTTCACGACCATAATTCGTTCCAAAACTCTGGTCGTAAACCGATTTGGTCGTGACCCGAAGCAATTTCTCCCATAGGATCGTATGTAAATACAATTAATCCATTCCAGACCATACGAACTGTATGTAAATATATATATATAGTTTTTAAACACAAATATAGTTAATTATACCATAGAATGCACAGGGTAATAGTAAACTAAATGTAAAAACATTGAATAACACTGAGAAAACCTTGAACAACAGAGAAAACTAACACTGCAATAGTTCGCGTTTTAGCCGCTTGCTAAAAACACTTTTTTTGAATGAGTGTTAAGCACAAGGAAAAAATGAACATTTGAAAAATCCGTAATTTAATAAACCACCAAGAAAAGTAACATTGCAACAATGCATGCTACGAACCGATCGCTGTAAACAGAAATGAAAACAAAAACAAGCCCAGTGCATTCTTTAACTGCCTTCTCTACGTTATGCGTCCAGCTCTTTCTCTTGTGTGTGCGTGTGTCTCTCTCATGCGCCTGTGTGTGTGTGTGTGTGTCTCTCTCGCGCGCCTCTGTGTGTGTGTGTCTCTCTCGTGCACCTGTGTGTGTGTGTGTGTGTCTCTCTCTCGCGCGCCTCCCCAGCACACCACCGCGTAGAAGAGGGCGCCACAACCGTCTGATAGAACATCTGCAGCATCTTAATGCAGATGTTGAAGGACGCCAGCTTTCTAAGGAAGTATAGTCGGCTTGCACAGAGCATCAGTATTGGCAGTCCAGTCCAATTTATCATCCAGCTGCACTCCCAGGTATTTATTAGACATGGCACGATACCACTTTATGTCCGATACCAATACCGATATTGTGAATTTGGATATCTGCCGATACGTCACAAATCCGATACAGTCATTGAGTCTTTTTTTAAACAGAAAACAAAAATTAATGCTTTCAAAAAAATGTCCAGATACATTTTATATACCTCAACACAAATACAGAAATCATAACTGTGATATAATAAGGAAGAAACATTGCAAAGAGAACATGGTTTAGTAACCGCTTCTTTTTATTTAAA
Source organism: Polypterus senegalus (assembly GCF_016835505.1). Classification (NCBI taxonomy): domain Eukaryota; kingdom Metazoa; phylum Chordata; class Cladistia; order Polypteriformes; family Polypteridae; genus Polypterus; species Polypterus senegalus. The sequence goes on from NC_053154.1 coordinate 181,648,011, forward strand.
TGTCCTCAGTTTTAGCAGCATTTGACGGACCAGCACCATCCAAAAAATCCAAAAAGACAAGAGCAACTGTATACGAAAATAAAACATAAGATTACATAAAAGCTTAGTATCTAAAGAAACATTAATAATGAAATTCAAAGTGCTTTTTAAAGCCAAACCAACACAGGAACTGCAATTTAAAATAATGCAACATAAAATATATACTTTAAAAAAAAATCTAGAATTGACCCTTACTTAATGGTTAACATAAATATACACCTACAGTGGGATGTCTTACTGAACTTGTGGAACTCTTTTCTTGCTTCACTTTAACATAAGGGGTAGGTTTTTCTTTAGAAAGATCAGCATTTCAGCCTTCTCAGCTGTCAGCCTGCTTCTCCTTTCATCAATAATGATGGAGGCTGTACTGAAGAGCCTCTCGCTCTCCACACTTGTTGAAGGTGCACAAAGAAATTTAGCTGCTGTACAAACCAGAGTGGGTAATCTAGGCTGGTTGACTTGCCAGTACAACAGTGGATTGTCTGAGCGCTAAATAGTTGGCTCACTGAGGTAGGTTTGCACTTCAATACATGCACTTGAGGTGGTTAACTGAGGAGCAGGCTCTACAGAGCTTTCCTTTAGGATTTCATCAAAAATACTTTCAAGTCTGCTGTGGCTTGCAGTCTTGCTTGCTGGTTCCACAGCAGCTGATTCACAAGATGTCCCCTCTGCTGGCTCTGAGGAATCTGATGTGCTTCTTTTAAACACTTCCTCCATCTTTCTCACCTCTACGATCAAAGCAGCTTTTGCCTGGTTTGAGATTTCTACACTTGTGAAGTATCTGGAACGATAATAGCCAAACCACAATATTAAGAGATTATTATACTGTTGGCTGATGAAATATTACAATTTAACTTAACTTCCTCACAGTCAAGTGTGGGATTTGTGAGTAAATGTCTTTAGCTCTCTCTCACTGACACACACACACACACACACACACTCTCTCTCTCTCTCTATCCCATTCTTTCTCTCTCTCACCACACACTCTCCCTCTCCCCCTCACAAACACACACATTAAAAAAAAAATTCCATACCTGTCTTTATATCTTGGATCCAGCAGTGTTGCAACTGCATATAGTGGCTCAGATTCTACATCTTTGAAGCGTCTGTTAACAGCCTCGAGAAGGGTGATCTTCATCGTCCTTATTCCCTCGTCACTTTCATTTCGTCGAGACAGAACGAGCTTAAGGACGCAGACGATGGGGATAACATCAGATGATGATGACCATGAGGAGCTTACCTCCCTTGGCAACTCCTCAAAGGGGGCCAGAGCTGCTACGATCTTTTCAAGTAGCCCCCACTGACGTGCACACAGTGTGGCTGGCAGGTCATGCTCCGCGGAATATGCACACAAGGCTCATTTTTGAGCGATGAGGCTCTCCATCATATAATATGTGCTATTCCACCGTGTTCGCACATCTTGTACCAGACGCCGGTGGCATATTGAGCTCAATTTGAATGTTCTCCAAACGTGAATATGCAAGTGCAGAGTGCTTAAAGTGACCCACTATTTTTCTTCCGACAGCCACTGCATCACTAATACTACGCTATGATAACAGTCCCTCATTCACCACGAGTTGCAAAGTGTGCGCGAAGCATCCTAAACTTGGAACTCCTAGTCTATCCATTGCCTTTATTATGTTGCTGCCATTGTCTCGTAAAACAACATGAACTTTGATTTTTGAAATTTTCCATTCATTTAACATTTCCTCTATAGCTGTAGCGATGCACTCTCCTGAGTGCGAGCCACAGCTGCTTAGCGTGCAAAACTGCTTTTGCAACTTAAAACTTGAGTCTATCCACTGTGCTGTTAGACCTAGCAAGGACAATGGACACACGTCTGAGCTCCAAATATCTGAGGTCAAGCTTAAAGCGGGAACGCTATCCAAGCATTCAAAAATGAACTTGCGCACTTGTTTGTACTTATCTGGAACGGCTGTCTCGGAGATAAAATGTCGGTTTGGTAGCGCGTAACGAGGCTCCAAATGCTCCATTAAGCGCCGAAACCCCACATTCTCAACAACAGAAAGGGGCTGGTCATCAAGCACAACAAACTCGACGATTTTCTCTGTTATCAGCTTTGCTTTGTTGCTTTCTGGAGGGAGTTTCTCGCGTTTCTGAATTGTTTCAAACAGTGTTTGTTGATGCGACACCATTTTCTTCTTGGCGCTCGTGGAATTAATAAATTCCGTGTACTCCTTTCCATGATATTTCTGCAGGTGTTTAATCAGATTCGTTGTGTTAAAGTTTCCAACTCTGCTACCACCCCGCGAAACACTTGTATTGCATAAATTACATTCGGCAGTCTTGGCTTTTTCTTCTTTGAGTCGGAAGTAACTCCAAACTGCTGACATGTCGGCAAGTCTCACACGCAACAGAAACTCTTATCACGTGATGCATGTCCCAAATCACGTTATGCATGCGGTAATTATTTTCCGTAATTTTTAAATGATCAAATTACATTTTTTATTGCTTCCCGAATTCCGATCCAGTAATTTAGGTCAGGATCGGACCGATACCGATACAGAATATCGGATCGGCGCATCTCTAGTATTTATAGGTCTGCACCCTCTGCACACAGTCACCTCTGATGATCACGGGGTCCATGAGGGGCCTGGGCCTCCTAAAATCCACCACCAGCTCCTTGGTTTTGCTGGTGTTCAGTTGTAGGTGGTTTGAGTCACACCATTTATCAAAGTCCTTGATTAGGTTCCTATACTCCTCCTGCCCACTCCTGATGCAGCCTACAATAGCAGTGTCGTCAGCAAACTTTTGCATATGGCAGGAGTCCGAGTTGTATTGGAAGTCCGATGTATATAGGCTGAACAGGACCGGAGAGAGCACAGTCCCCTGCAGTGCTCCTGTGTTGCTGACCACAATGTCAGACCTGCAGTTCCCGAGACACACATTTTGAGGTCTGTCTGTAAGATAGTCCATGATCCATGCCACCAGGTATGAATCTACTCCCATCTCTGTCAGCTGGGAACGCTCCATCGTAGATAAGGGATGCTCTTACGATAAAGGTGTATGAGGGTGTGAGATACAAAAAACACAAATCGGTGCAAATGTTGCTTCGGAATAGTTTGGGTATTACTGTGTCATGTAGGCACAATACATAGAAAACAAAGGCAGCGTGCTCCGTGGTTACTCTCTCAGGTGGGTGTTAGAATATTATAATCTCTTCGACCAATGGCGTGAGTTTTTTGCATTTGACTTATACAACCTACATTATAAAATACCATAAATTATACGGTAGAATCAAGTCCCGACTTATCCACGGAAGAACTTATCTGCAAGTATATATGGTAAATGGTTTTAATCACTCATATGGCAGAAGTTCAAGAACAAAGCCTTTGCAGTGAATTTTTCCCCTCATTTTTATTCACAGGAACACCCACCAGAGAAAATTTTAAGAGCAACTAATCACTTATAACGTGAAAGTGGACTAGCACATTTATTTTAATGATTTGTCTGTTAAATGTATGTGTACATATTTATTGGGTGTCGAGTAAATAATTATTATTGATATTTTCCTAATTTTTTCCATTCTTTTCCATTTACCTTTGTTGATGAGCTCCCATTAAATAATTTATAAGTAAGATAACTTACAGTGCGTACACCAAAACAGCTGAAAATACAACTGACAAGTGGTGTTTTTTGATATCATTTTAACAAAGTTTACTGTCAGCCATCAATCACCAAACACCCTAGTAAAACTACAATAGCGTGTAATGCTCCTGCAACCTTAGAACGCAGACATCATGACATCGCTGTGTGTGGGGAAAACAGCAGACAGGTGGCTGCATGTGCATGTTTTCTGACAGACAGGACGACATTTAGCATACAGCATGGGTCAAATCAAAAGAAAAATGGTGCACAATAATGTGTGAACACAAATTAATCTCGGACAATGACACTGCGCCTATACCAAATCAGAAGGGACACTAAATTCCACGGGGTACAGAAATCTACATACCACCTACTGGTCAATCAAACTTAAAATTCTGTGATGTTTCACAATATTAGACCACACCCTTATGTATGGAACACTGCAAGGTAAAAAAATCTATTGTGTTAAAACAAAAAGTTCTCCTTTACAAAGCCTCCACCTGCAGCATTAAGGAATGTGAACACGTGTTTCTGTAGCTCATTCACTGGTGCCAATTGCATGAGCAATGCTTGATTCTTTTAAGGGATTTAGCATACAGTATTTTCATATGGATATTAGAAAATACACAAAGAATCACACAGATGTGCTTTTAAACATAAAATATATGCAATTTCACACCTTTTTCTAAAACATTTTTTGTCTTGGTGGCTTTGTTCTCAGCTATATATCATGCATCTTCCCAAGCACAAATCTGATCAATTGTGAATGAACGCGTCAGTTCATCACATGCTATCAGTATAATTTAATGTATCAATATGAAATAAAAAATGAGTTCATACATGTTTTAAAAATTTTTGCATCTCACATTATAAAAGGAACAAGCAATCACTTCAATTCTTTTTTTTTTTTGAACTGAAAATAAAGAGGCGACCAAAATTGATGGGTAAGTCATGAGATTTGTTTCCCCCTATAACAGCACTAAGGTATACGAAATCAGTTGATACATGTTTTGAAACATTCATATGTCTTATAATATAAAAGCAGTAGGCCTTCACTTTAATTCTTTTTTTTTGTTGCTGCTACATTAGATTATGGGGTCAAATCTGGGGAGGCAAATCTGATGACCTACTGCACCCATCAATTTTGATCAGTACCTCTTACTTATGGAGTTCCTCTGGGTTCTACTCTTGGATCACTTCTTTCTTCCATGTATATGCTTCCTTTAGGGTCCATTTTTAGAGGTTATGGCATCTTGTTTCACTGATATGCAGATGATACACAGGATGTTAAAGCTTGATGGCCTTAAACTTTTTAAATTTTAGAGAACAAAACTGAGGTCTTGACGTATGAGTGAAGTGATTTCAGTGCCTGAACTTCCTGAAACCTTATTTATGATACATTATAAAAAACTGGGTGAAATAATGGATAGTGATTTTAAGTTAGATAAACAGATAAATTCAATAATTAAAGGTAGTTTATTTCAACTGGGGTGTTTATCTAAACTTAAGCCCTTCTTATTGTCTCTCAATTTGAAAAGGGTTATATATGTTTTTATTTAGTCCCGACTTGACTACTGTGATGCACTTTATGTTGGTGACTGCCAGGCTTCTATCTCAAGTTTACAGTTCGTCCAAAATGCTACAGCTAAACTTAAAAGAAGTGGTGAGGTGGCTGTTGTTATGCACCTAAAATCTGGAATAGCCTGCCAATAGGAATTCGCCAGGCAAATACAGTAGAGCACTTTAAAACATTGCTGAAAACACATTACTTTAACATGGCCTTCTCATAACTTCACTTTAACTTAATACTGATACTCTGTATGTTCAGTTCTTCATAATAACTATTCACAGTGGCTCTAAAATCCGTACTGACCCCAACTCTCTCTTCTGTTTCTTTTTCCGGTTTTTTGTGGTGGCGGCCTGCGCCACCACCACCTACTCAAAGCATCATGATGCACCAACATTGATGGACTGAAAGCCAGAAGTCTATGTAACCATCATCAACAGGTCCTTCCATGAAAACCCTAAATACAAAGAGGACTGTTTGACTTATGTTAGGTAGATTGCCCAGAGGGGACTGGGCGGTCTCGTGGTCTGGAACCCCTACAGATTTTATTTTTTTTCTCCAGCTTTTGGAGTTTTTTGTTTTTCTGTCCACCCTGGCCATCGGACCTTACTTATTCTATGTTAATTAATGTTGACTTATGTTTATTTTTTTGTGTCTTCTATTTTTCTATTCATTTTGTAAAGCACTTTGAGCTACATTTCTTTGTATGAATATGTGCTATATAAAAAATCTTGATTGATTGATTGATTGAGGTCATCTTTTAATGGGAGCACACAAGTGAGAGCACATTTTTCTTGTGCTGGCCTCCCTACACTGACTCCCTGTTCATTTTAGGATTGATTTTAAGATTTTATTGTTTTCTAATAAAGTACTAAATGGTCTGCCTTCTATTTGCCTCTCTGACCTTTTACAATTATATATTCCATAAAGGTCACCCAGGTATACATATGAGTTGTTTCTGGCAGTCTCTAAATCAAGATTAAAGTGTAGGGGAGATAATACTTGAGCAGTTGTAGCCACCTGACTCTGGAATGGATTACCACTTTATGTTGGGCTGGTCCGTACTTTGCTAATTTTTAAAATACTTCTTAAACACATTTCTATTCCTTGTCTTATAATTCACTAGCTGAAATACCCAGCGTTGCCGGGAGGAAAATAAAGTTTTTTTTTAATTGTTTGAGAAAAACATAATTGAAGAAAACACAACTTTAAAAATAAAATAAATTAACATACAATAAACCTGGGTTCGCTTCCCGGGTCCTCCCTTTCGTGGAGTTTGCATGTTCTCCATGTGTCTGCGTGGGTTTTCTATGATGGGCTGGGACCCTGCCCGGGGTTTGTTTCCTGCCTTGCGCCCTGTGTTGGCTGGGATTGGCTCCAGCTGACCCTGTGACCCTGTAGTTAGGATATAGCGGGTTTGATAATGGATGGATGCATAAAGACTCACTAATGTGAGTCTCGCTTCGCTTGCCCACCCCCGGGTTTGGTTTACCGGATATACAATTTAAAAAGATTGTTAGTTTCATGGGAATTGTTACATATGCATTATTTTCACTTTTATTTAAAAACTTTTGTAAAAACAATACTTTATTTCTGGCCCTGGGCATGGTTACATCTCTTTCTCGCAGAACGTATAACACTGCTCGTGTTGTGAAGGGTGTGCAGCTGAACGCACGCTAAGGAGATGCCGTCGGATCATCTGCTGTCTTTCTGCTGCTTGCCAGCTGCTTGTTCTGCTTGTTTTGCTGCCCGATCATTTCAAAGCCTGTACAGCAGCTGTCCTTTTGCCACTTCGCATCTCTGTCACTCGCGTTGTGAAGGGGGTAAGTGGGGTGGGGTGGGCGAGGGTTAGTTTGGCTGAACGCACGCTAAGGAGAAGCATTCTGATCATCTGCCAGCTTTTCGCTGCTGGCGAGCTGCATGTTTTGCTTGTCTCTTGTCGTTGTTTTAAGAGCTGGGAGCACATGAAGCATGTCTATCAACAGCAATCCAACAACTGCTAGGTTAGATGTCCGTGGACTTGTTTTACATGATGTCTCGCGTGATGTTGTAAACACAATACTTGTCCTTTATTTCTGGCCCCGGGAGTGGTTAAATCTCTTTCTCATAATGTATAATGCTGCTCGCATTGTCGGGGGTTTGAACGCATGCTACGGAAGTGCCATCGCGCTGCTATCAGTCTTCCGTGCTGTACTCTGACCTCCCTCAATCGGTCCTAACAGTCACTTAAAGCAAAAAAGGCTTCAACCTGGCTGGGACGCTACAATACTTTTGAATTTTAATGCTTTCATATTCTTTACCTTTCTCTGCATGTATATCATGCCATCATTTGTTTGAGCCTTTCAAATTCCACTGATTTCATAATCTCTTATTTGCCTTATTTTCTCTCCAATGCTTTTGGGTCTCTTTTCTCTGCGCTGCTCTTTCTTCTTCTTTCGTTGATGTTTCATCTAGAATGCATTGTCCTTATACACTTTATACGTGCTGAGAGCACAGGATCTGTGTATGCTACGTGCCTTTACATGACTGAGTGTTATTTGATATTGTTTCCGTCTCACGGGTCTTTTAAGTGTCTTCCGAGAAGAACACATATCGTTGCTTCTTTGATAAAGACCAAACATTTGTCCTTTCTGCATTTTTAAGAAAACCTCTCCAATTAGCCATTATAGAAAGATAAGTCACCAAATTATGCTGAAAGAAGGCACTAATATTTCTGTTTGTAATGAATTAATTTATTTACTGCATCATATAAAAAGGGATTTATGAATCAGAATTGTATGAGCTAGTAAAAATTCAGACTAATTATATAGCCTTCTCATTGACCTTAAAAGCTGAATGACTAATAAAATATAATTTTTATATTAACTAGTTTGGATTAAGATTAATTTTGTATAGGGTATCTTTGTTATTCCAGATGAAAGCAAAATTGAAAAAGAAATCTTATTTAAACAGTGAAAAAGAGGTAAGCATGTATGAAAACTGGACAATCGTCTTATTATACTTCCCAATTAATAAAAAATCTATTTTAGAGATAAGATCGGGATAAAATTCCACTGAGAAAAAATCCAATTAGTTTTGAAATTATTCTTCAATGTGGGAAATTAAAAAAATAGACCACCACACACAACTTGAATTAATTTGGACAGATTTCCTAATGTAATGAATGTGTTTTGACACTTTTCATAACTAAATTATCAACATCCAATGGTAAGGCCTGTATGGCAAGTCTTGAAATACCCATTGCTTTGGTAATCATAATTTAGTTTCCTATAGTGTAAAATCTTTTGAGAGCCACAATTTGATCCGTCTTGATTATTTTCAATAATAGAATACAAATTCAAAGAACACCAAGTGTTAATACCATGTGAAATTGTATTTCTCAAGTAATTTACCTCCTTTTTAACATTAATACCCATCCATCCATTGTCCAACCTGCTATATTCTAACACAGGGTCACGGGGGTCTGCTGGAGCCAATCCTAGCCAACACAGGGTGTAACCCGGCAGGGTCCCAGCCCATCATAGAAAACCCACGCAGACACATGGAGAACATGCAAACTGGGGAGGACCTGGGCAGAGTGCCAGCCCACTGCAGGGCAACAATAATATGACCAGTAGATATTATGCTACTTCATAGATGCAGTGATCTGAGTTTGATTCTTGTTCCCGGTCATTATCTGTGTAAAGTCTGCATGTTCCCCCTGTACTTATATATGTTGTACTTTGTTTTTCCTCTCACATTGCCTGAAGATTGGCAAGTTAAGTAAATAAGCTATTCCACATTGACCCCTGTTTGAGTGTTGTTGTGTGCCGGAGTGGGTCCTCTGATGGACTGATTCCCTGTCCTGGGTTGCTTACTGTCCTATACCCAGTATTGAAAGGGCAGGATGTAGCTTTTGTGACCCTGAATTGGACAGAGCATGTTTGACTATGTATGTATGTATGTATGTATATTCATAGGGGAATTGTATTATCATAAATGACATAACTCAGTCTTTGATGGTTAATCCCTCCATCCATTTTCCAACCCACTATATCCTAACCACAGGGTTATGGGGGTCTGCTGGAGCCAATCCTAGTCAACACAGGGTGCAAGGCAGGAACCCATCCCGGACAGGGTGCCAGCTCACCGCAGGACACACAACACACGCACACCAAGCACACACTAGGGCCAATTAATAGTTCATAATTAATTTATAGTCCTGTGCATACAGGATACTCTGGAGTAATATTCTATAATGTTTAATGGTATAAGTACTAGCCAGTTCAGAAGAAAAAATGGTTTCATTGGCTAGTGGCTGTTGCGTATCTGTTTATCAACAATCTTCTTCTTCCTCGCCATCTCTTCCCACTTCTATGTGTTGTCAATGTACCCGATGATCCCTTCATCAATCTTGGTCTTGCACCTCCACCCCAGTCTGACCCTTCCCCTTCCCCCTGAGCCACCAAGTGGGAAAACCAACCCAAATGGTACTAGTCTCAAGCCAAGATAAATACAGATGGATTAGGAAGAGCATCCAGCTGTCAAACCTTCACGTAAACCTTTAATGATGGAATCTGTTCATCAACAATACAGGTCTATAATTTTTATTAGTGACAAATGCAGTGAGAAGCCCAGCAGCAACTAGATATAGACCTGAGGAAATTAGTCTAATTTTACAGTTTGGCTGAAATCTTAGAGATGTGCCATTTTTAAACATTACTCTACTATAAAGCTTAAAATATTACATGTCAGGAAATGTAGCACACTTCAGTTTATTTTTATTGTAATTTTTGCCATTTACTAAAACTTGTCCATGTTACCTATTTATTTTTCAAGCTTATTTTTACAAATATGGCTATAACAAATATATCTACATATTTAGCCATTTTTATGTAAAGGTATTCAAGCTTGAAATTAATTAGATTAAATTATTCTAAAAGTTTTAAAATATCTATAATGGTATTGAAACATCACAAAAAACTAGTGATAAAAGAAGCATATCATAACTGCTTTATCAGAAAAACAACACAATTCTTTGGGGCATTGTTTATGCATACATAAACAGACTCCCATGTTAATTATTTTCAAGGTAAAGTTCATAATCAGACATAATCTTTAAGTAAACTCTTTCACAGGCATTTATTTTTGCATTATAAACACACAAAATCAAGAAGCCCCATTTCGAACAAAATAATCAATGTAATATTTTATAAAAGGAGAACATTTAAGAAAACAGTCACTAGTGTCCTGAAACATCCGAAAAAAGCAACTCAAACAGTACATGTAACAAGGAAGAGAGAAAGAGAAAAAAAGAGTGTCACTGAACCACCAAAGTGCAGGTAACTTGCCTTTATTCAGACTCCTTTTGAGAATATTTAGTGTCACTGCTTTTCAGGACTTTAGCATGAAGACACCGTCTCTTCTTATCATATTATTCAGAAAGGAACTTGTTCATGCCCTGCTGCTGTTCAAATAAAAACATAAAAAAGTCTGTTGTGTCTTCCCCATTCTCTCACATTTCAGTGACTTACTGAGCTCTGTCTGAATCCACATTCACAAACATGTTTTGGGTGTGCACCAAATAAACATAATTTTGGACCAAAATCTTTAAATGCCTTTCAGACAGCCTTGGATGTCACAATCACTCCTAATCCATTAACAGCTGTGTTTGTTGTACTTCCAGATGGGCTTAAAGTGGAGAAGGACAAACAAACTGTAATTGCCTTTACTGCATTATTGGCACTAGACTTATCTTGCTCAACTGGAAGAATCCCAGCTCACATATTCTAAGTCAGTGGGTAACTGATGTTATATACTATTTGAAACTGGAAAAAATTAAAATTCACACTTAGTGGATCTGTACAAACCTTTGTCAAAACCTGGCATGATATAATCAATGACATTTTAGAATAAGCATTTAAATTGAGGAAGCAGGTTCTCTCCCCTCTTTTACTCCATTTATCTTTATTCATTTATTATTTTATCCATTCATTTGTCTTTATTAGCATAAAATTTTACACTGCCAACCTAGCTCTCTTGAGTTATGTGTATGGAGTGTTATTTGATTTTAATAAATAAAATAAAATAAATAACAACCCTTTAACTCAGTGGTGCAAAAGAATAAATTAGAAACATTAAATTGCCGTGCCAATATTAAAATATTTCTGGAAAAGTTTTACAGTAAAACTAAGATTTTTAACACCTTCATATATTACCCTCAAATATGTTACATTAAGATAAATCTAATAACATGATTTCACTCTTAGCCAGTATGTAGCTAGGCCAAGGCACAATTCACTTGGATGTATTCCAATATTTCTAAAATACCCTACATTTGATCAGCAAAATTAATGTGGACTATTTGGCAAAGAACTTAATTTACAGTGATAGATTTTCTTTTATTGATATGAAATAATGGATTAATGCTCTTTCTAGTACAGATTTACTGGTCTCTGTCTAGTGGTCAAAAAGCTTGCCATACCTGTAAGTGTTGTAAAACTAGGCTTTAAACCTAAAGGAAGGGAATCATGCTAGTCTGCTATAAATATGTATTTCAGAATCATATAAGAGCCGTATTTTACCCTAAGTGCCAGCATGTCAGGCTGTAAGAGAAAATGGCATAATCAGAACCTCCTTACTTATGTTTTAGTAGTTAAATAATGGTGTACATGTAAACAATACTCACAATGGAAAAATCAAATTGAGCACCACTGGCCATATACCAGGCATACTCATACTGCAAAAGAAAGAAAAGAAGAAAATTACAAAGAAATTATAAAAAAAAACACACGTTTAAACCTCAGCGTTTAACTTTTATTATGACACCAGAATGTCTAGCAATACTTCAAGCCATAAAAAGGCTAAATACTGATCCTACCATTTATTTTTTTAATTAATAGGAAGTAAAAGAAAGAACAACACTCAACTAACAATTAAAATGAAAATGGGTCAGCCATTTCCAGATGATTGCACCAGATGTCACTGTTAAAAAAGGAAGTAAGTGGATTAGAAACACTCACACACACCACATTAAAATAGAACAAAGATTGACAAAAATCATACAGGAATATCCAGCCCAATTTTTTTCCATCCACTCTCCAGGTAGAGGTTCTTGTGCTACAGCTTTGAAAAAAAAAATCATAAATTACATTAGTCATTTAATAAACAAAATTGTTATATCTTTATTATTTATAATAATTACTCATTTTTTCATATGCAAGTTCTCAACACGACAATTTTGTAGCACAGGCAGCAAAAACTTGAACAGCCGACAAAAATAAAGTAATGAATATTTAAAAAATGTGAGAAGGTCAAATGAACATGACCTCCCATCTTCAAAAATAAGTAAATCCTAAGCAATTTAAAAAGGTGAACAGATCAAATGAAAATGATCTCTTAAGTTCCCAATATCCTGTTTTCTGATATTAACAGAGTTCTATAACCAGTATGGTCAAACCCTTGTATTCTCAAGGAATAAACTGGATAAATAAAAATATTTCTTCAGACTATGGTCTCATAACCTATGAAAAAGTAAGCGACCTTGTAGGTGAACACTCAATATACTAAAAAAAACATCAACTCAGTAACTGGATTCATGACAGTCAATAACCAAAATGGAAAACAATTCTGTGAGATGCACTGTTCATGCTTAATGTGGCAAGTGCCCTGAAACCAGTTATACCAGATGCACGCCTGTTTTGGAATTCAACATGATGCACACGTTTGCAAGTTATGAAAACAAATTCTAAAAACACTAGCACTTACACTGAGTAAATAAAGTCTAAGCCGCTGTGATTAGCAAAATCTTTGAGATAGGCATCACTCTAGAGAAATCACAAAAGCAAACATTCTTTTAGAAACACATTACTGAACTCATAAAAGCATATGCATTAACTAATATATAATTTTACAGGGAAGCTGCACATAGGATCCAGCCTGGTTGGCTGGAGCTGTTATATCTGAACAGCTTTGCGATAGTGCTGTTTTCGTGATGTCTTCGCATACTTCAGAAAGAGCATGCAATTGTGAAAAGGGACCATGTGAAATAAAGCACTGTTGTATGCAAACTGAGCTTTGTGCGTTCTTCATTTGAGCAATATAACAGATACCATAATGGTGGAACATAGACATCTACTAGTATGTCCTTTCCCTGTTGAATAAAAATTCACAAACTGAATACTCAAACATATGGATATATGTAATGTTCTGTTGTAATAAAAAAACCTGTAATTGAGCCATTATTTTGATGAGCAGAAAGAATGCATTTCCCACCTAGGGTAGGAGAGAAATAAATAAAAATATATACAGAGAGAGAGACTATTAACACACAAAAAATATATACTGACTATTGATTCCATATCTTCTATTAAACCAAGTGACTAAACGTCTTCTCTTGTCAGACATGTTCTACTGCTCTTCACAATGATTTCATTTTGTGGTCTGATTTTGGTAAGAACATATTCAAGCCAAAAACAAATAAAAAAATACATACATAATTTTGTAGTAATGCATACGCCAGGCTCACTGCAATTCTCTAGGAATTCTGTTTTTACTGTGTTTCAATACCAACTTTTCCTGCAGAGAGTGATTTCCTAACTTTTATGAATATCAGCAAAACTGAAGATTTTTAGCTTTTGTCAAACTCTTAGAATGTGTTTCACAATGGTCTGTTTAAATAAATGAGAAATAGAGAGAGGACTATGAAAAAAAAGTTAACCCCTTTCTATTTGAACAGACAGTGGGCATAATGTTAATTTTATGTGTCTGTCTTTCATTTACTGTGATGAGATTATTTTTACCTATGTGAAAAGAAGACATACTTCACCTTTTTTGATATATGTCAGCCTGTGGTAAAATGAATCTTCTGTTGTCCCACTATATGTAAACATGTTGAAGAAAAATAACAAAACAGTACATTCTAGCTACTGTTTCAGATACAGTACATCATTCAAAAACACACTTCAAAATTGCAAACTTAACAGGATACATTGTGTGTCACATTCCCTAAGAACAGCTTGACAGAGACTATTCAATCTTAAGTTTTTGATCTTGGATATTTTATGCCCCTGTCTCAACTGCACTTCAAGTTGTCTTTTGTTAGTTTTTATATTGTGTTCTTGAATGATGCTTCTCCTCATGAACACATGAATAGAGACTGACATATTATTAACCAAGAAGTTATTTTCCTCATCTTTGCAAATGGCTACTTTGCAACCTGACTGTTCAAATGCTCCTGCAGATGAGGAATAAGGTGTATTCTCCTCAGGAAATCCCTTTGGTCTTTTGTATTGTTTTCATGAAGCTTGTTATATAGAAAATAGTGATCTTCTCAACTGGTAATGGGGTGACCAAACTGCTTTCTAACTTTTTATCCTCACAAAGCCATGGAAGGGAAACCCACAGTCTTCCTGTTGCTTCAGCATGAATATTTTCAGGTGTTGATGCAGCAACGCTTCCCTCATGAGGCTGGAAATGAATCCATTCCGGGCACCTCAAATTGGCGTGTACAGTACTGCAAGACCTCTCGCAAAGTCATAAACTATGATATTAGGCATTTGCTTCCAAGGTTATTAGCAGGTTTGCAAAATCTATTGGGCTATCAGAGCATAGATTGAACTTTAGACTGTAAACAATGCTATGTGGACAAAGGAAAACAGACCATCAACCTTAAAAAGAAATTTATTTCAGGACTATATAAATAAAGCACTTACCAGATTTACCTCAGATTTTTTCAGATATTTTGTCATACTTATATCTGCTTATCATCTCCTTTTGGAACTTAGCAACCTTATCATACAATATTCCCTCATGGTCGACATTGCACTCAAACCTACAAGATAGAAACGATCATTATAACCATAACCATAACACATCCTAAATAGTATGAATCTACTTTAAAAAAACATGAAAACCTATACAAATGTTCTTAATGATCTTTTTTTGAGCAACTCATTAACTAGTCTATCTTAACTGACAGAACTAATTTTTTTCTCAGCTGAAGACTGCATCTTTGAAAGCTTCTTAAATTCTGTATTAAGCACAAAGTTAAATTTCCTGGCATGTTTCCTTATCCAAGTTGCACAGTTTTCATAACTGGGCTGTACTGCCGCTGGATGACTTTACCATAGGCAGGCAAACAACTTGGCAGGTGTGCCGTGGCACCAAGTGCCACATTTGGGTACCGAGAAAAGAAACAGAATAGGTGAGGGTTAGTATTCAAATATAATTATCATGTTACTTATGTTATAGTGCTAATGACTAACAACAGAGATGCAGTATGTACAGTTAATCAGCAGCTCTAGTCAGGATATGCTAAACTGCAGTAGTGAGTCTTCAGCCGGGATTTAAAGGCTGAGACTGAAGGGGCATCTCTTATGGAAGCAGGAAGACCATTCCACAGTTTAGGGGCCCTGTAACTAAAAGCTCGACCTCCCACTGTTATTTTATTAATCCTTGGAATCCTAAGCAGACCGGCATCTTGAGATCTTAATGTGTGCTCAGGTTTGTAAGTCATGATAAGTTCAGACAAGTAAGCCGGACCTTGGCCATTTAATGCTTTATATGTTATAAATTTTGAAATCTGCCCTGAACTTAACTGGGAGCCAGTGTAAAGATTTAAGAACTGGGGTTATGTGTTCATATTTTCTTGTTCTTGTAATAATTCTTACAGCGGCATTTTGGATTAACTGGAGGCTGTATAGAGAACAGTTTGAACAGCCAGTGAACACAGCATTGCAGTAGTCAATCCTACTAGAGATAAATGCATGAATTATTTTCTCACAATCCTGTTTATTTAGAAAGCGCCTTAATTTCCTAACATTTTTAAGATGGAAAAACATGTTTTGGACGACTTTGTAATATGCGCTTTAAATGACATGCTAGAATCAAAGATAACTCCTAGATTGCGGGCTGATTCAGTAAAATTAATTGGGATTCCAACTGAATTAAATGACGACAAAATATTGCTGTGATCAGCGTCATTCCCTCCAACAATTAACATCTCTGTTTTATCTGTATTTAAAGACAAGTAGTTCTCATTCATCCATTCCTTTAATTCACTAACACAACTAATTAAAGACAACATCGGAGAAACTTCATTTGATTTAAATGAAAGGTATAACTGTGTCATCTGCATACAAGTGAAAATTAACATTATGTATCCTAATGAGAGATCCCAGTGGAAGCATGTAAAGTGAAAACAGTAAAGGTCCCAGTACTGCTGTGCCAGGACATGATGAATGTTTAATAGAGTCTTCCGTTAAAGTTCACACCATTAATACTGTAATAAGCAATCTCAATGCACGTAGAAAACCTAGGAAATACGGCATAAACTCCAATAATCTAATTAAAATCACTATTTTAGAGGAACAATGTATTAAAACTATAAAACAGATCACAGATTAAACAAAAATACACACAGAGCGCTAATAATAATAATTTAGTTCCTATTCCAAATAACAATAACGCACATAGTACTCATCTCTGCACCTCCAAACATTAAATATGGCACTATTAAATGTCAGAGCTTTAACTAACAAAACGTTTTTATCAACGATCTTATTAGTGATAAAAATAGATCTTATTGCACTAAATGAAACATGGCTGAATTCAGATGCGCGTCAGTTTTAATCGAATCTGCCTCCGGATTACAGTTTTACTCATTCAAACCGCCAGGAAAAGGGGCGGATTGGCTAACATTTACTCGAGCGATTAAAATGTAAAGATGTCAGTTTTGGTAAGTTCAAGTCCTTTGAGTATCTCGCCGTTGTTATTCATGGAGATTCTCAAGTTCTAGTACTATCCGTGTATAGACCTCCTAAATATAACGCGTCGTTTTTTGAGGAATTCTCTGACTTAATGTCAATTTTAATTACTAATTATGACACACTCCTAATAGTTGGCGACTTTAATTTTCATATAGATAATCAGTGTGATCTAAAAGTAAAAGAATTTATGAACCTCCTGGATTCTTTTGATTTGAGACAACTCATAAATCAGCCTACACATAAAGCAGGTCATACATTAGACTTAGTGATTACTAAAGGACTGAAAGTTGATATAAAACAGATCATTGATATTGGTCTATCAGACCATTTTCTTCTACTTTTAATATAGAAATAATGATAAAAACACTCATGAGAAGCATATTGTTAAAAACGCTTCTTTGATTCGCAGCAGCTTTAAAACTTACAAACATTTTAAGCAATCAGTCCGTTTATAGTGCCAGCTATAATAGCGAGGACAATGTAAATAGTAAGGTGGAAAGATTTAATTCTAAAGTGAGAGCTGCTGTTGACATAGTTGCACCTGAAAAGACAGTGAAAAAATCTTCTAGCATTGGTATACCATGGAAGACCCAAAGAGTGTCTGATTTAAAGAGAACATGCCGTAGAGCTGAGCGTCAATGGAGGAAGAGTAAACTTACTATCCACCACGAAATATTAAAAGTCAAAATAACAGAATACAATAACACTGTCCGTCTTGAGAGACGCTGCTATTTCTCTAATATTATAAATAACAATGCTAGTAATCCTAGAGTCTTATTTTCAACAATTGATCACCTACTAAACCCAGGTAGCTCAAAGGAATGCCTCCTAAGTGCTTCCAGTGAAACCTGTGAGGCTGTCGCTGTATTCTTCAATCAAAAATTAATGATATTAGAAATAACATAGTATATCTCCCCAACACTAAGGATCCCCTAAACCCCAACATCCTGTTATAAACAAATTAAACTCTTTCACTAGGATAGATTTACCTGATTTACAAAAATAATATCTCAATTAAAACCCTCCACCTCGTCCTTGACCCGATACCAACAAGGTTTTTCAAAGAAGTATCAGGCGTGCTAATTGATAATGTTCTTGACATAGTAAATTGTCACTAGATACTGGGGTCTTCCCAGACTGTCTTAAGACTGCTGTAGTTAAACCCCTACTTAAGAAACATAATCTTGACCCTCGCTCTTGAAAATTTTAGACCCATCTCTAACTTGCCCTTCTTAAGTAAAGTTCTAGAGAAGGCAGTCATTATGCAGTTAAATGACCACCTAAATAAACATGCTATTCTTGATAAATTTCAGTCAGGTTTTAGAACAAATCACAGCACAGAAACTGCACTCGTTAAAGTAGTAAATGACTTGCGGGTAAATGCAGACAGAGGCCATTTATCTGTTCTCATCCTCTTAGATCTGAGTGCTGCATTTGACACCATTGATCACAACATTCTTAGAAATCGCCTTAGTCAATGGGTGGGCCTCTCTGGCAGTGTCTTAAATTGGTTTGAATCCTACCTGACAGGGAGAAAATATTTTGTTAGTTGTGGGAATTACAACTCAAGACACATGATATCCAATATGGTGTTCCACAAGGCTCTATCCTGGGTCCGCTGTTATTCTCAATCTACATGCTTCCGTTAGGTCAGATTATCTCAGGGCACAACGTGAGCTACCACAGCTATGCTGATGACACACAGCTGTACTTATCAATAGCACCTGATGACCCGATTCTATTGATTCACTAACACAATGTCTGACTAGTATCTCAGAATGGATGAATAGTAATTTTCTCAAGTTAAATAAAGAGAAAACTGAAATTTTAGTGATCAGCAATAATGGATACAATGAGGCTATTAGAAATAAACTGGATACATTAGGATTAAAAGTCAAGACGGAGGTAAAAAGCTTAGGGGTGATTGTTGACTGTAATCTGAATTTTAAATCACATATTAATCAGATCATTAGGACAGCATTTTTCACTTAAGAAACATAAGTAAAGTTAGACCTCTTTATCACTGAAAGATGCTGAGAAATTAGTTCACGCGTTTGTTTTCAGTCGACTAGATTACTGTAACGCACTCCTCTCAGGACTACCCAAAAAAGATATAAATCGTTTGCAACTAGTGCAGAATGCAGCTGCTAGAATCCTAACTAGGAAAAGAAAATCAGAACACATTACTCCAGTTTTGATGTCACTACACTGGTTACCTGTGTCATTCAGAATTGACTTTAAAATTCTGCTTATGGTTTATAAAGCCTTAAATAATCTCCCCCATCTTATATATCGGAATGTCTGACACCTTATATTCCAAATCGTAACCTCAGATCCTCAAATGAGTGTCTCCTTAGAATTCCAAGAACAAAACTTAAAAGAAGTGGTGAGGCGGCCTTCTGCTGTTATGCACCTAAAATCTGGAATAGCCTGCCAATAGGAATTCGCCAGGCTGATACAGTAGAGCACTTTAAAACACTGCTGAAAACACATTACTTTAACATGGCCTTTTTATAACTTCATTTTAATCGTAATTTAACTTAATCCTGATACTCTGTATGTTCAATTCATCATAACAACTATTCATGGTGGCTCTAAAATCGGTACTGACCCCTACTCTCTTTTCTGTTTCTTTTTCCGGTTTCTTTGTGGTGGTGGCCTCGCCACCTCCACCTACTCAAAGCTTCATGATGCTCCAACAATGATGGACGGATTAAAAGGAAGAAGTCTACGTGACCATCATCATCATCAAGCCCTTCCGTGAGAACCCTAAATCCAAAGAGGACTGTTTCATTTATGTTAGGTAGAATGCCCAGAGGGGACTGGGCGGTATCATGGTCTGGAATCCCTACAGATTTTATTTTTTCTCCAGCCGTCTGGAGTTTTTGTTTTTTCTGTCCCCCCTGGCCATTGAACCTTACTCTTATTCGATGTTAATGTTGATTTATTTTTTATAATTATGTCTTTCATTTTTCTATTCTTTAATATGTAAAGCACTTTGAGCTACTGTTTGTATGAAAATGTGCTATATAAATAAATGTTGTTGTTGTTGTTGTAGTACTGAGCCCTGCGGGACACCATATTGAACTTCTGTGTATAATGATGGAGTACTGTCTACACATTTCTGTACATACTGGAATCGATTTGATAAATAAGAACTGAACCAAGCGAGCATGGGGCCTGTAAGCCCAACATCATTTTCTAGCCTGTGCAGTAAAATAGAATGGTCAATGGTGTCAAATGCTGCACTTAAGTCCAACAACATAATTACAGTGGAATTTCCTTCATCAGAGGATATCAGAATGTCATTTACAACCCGTGTTAGTGCCGTTTCTGTACTATGACCAGTGCAAAAGCCAGACTGGAATTTCTCAAATAAATTGTAATGCGTAGGTGTGACTGAAGCTGACTGGCGACTACTTTTCTAGTATTTTAGAGAGAAATGGTAAATTTGAAATAGGCCTATAATTATTTAGTATGTGTGGGTCTAGGTCTGACTTTTTAAGTAATGGTTTAATGACTGACACTTTTAGTGCATCAGGTACGGTGCCATGCAGTAATGAATTATTGATAACAGTTAGAATAGGCGCTGCAAGAACATCCATTGCACTTTTTACTAGTTTTGTTGGCACTGGATCTAGGGAACAAGTAGTGGGCTTCATTTTAGTAATTAAAGTTAAGACTTCCTGGTGAGTTACAGGATTAAAATTACTAAAGTGCTGAATGCAATGTGCGGCAGGGTCTGCTAAGCTAGTATTTGGTTTGTACTGTGATGCTGAGATCTGGGATCTTATATTTTTAATTTTCTCATTGAAGAAGTTCATAAAGTCTGTACTGCTAATATCTGATGGTATTTTGCACTATTGATCTGAATTGCCATTTGTTAATTTAGCCACTGCTCTAAACAGTACCCGAGGATTTTTATTATTGCTATCTATTAATGTAGAATAGTATTCTGAGCGAGCTTTAAAGAGGGCTTTTTTATATTTATTTACACTCTCTGTCCGTGCAATTTGAAAGACATGTAGCTTTGTTGTTCTCCATCTGCGCTCCAGTTTTCGACACTCTAATTTAAGAGCTTGAGTATTTTCATTAAACCAGGGAGAGTTTCTATGTGCTTTGATCACTTTTGTTTTTAGGGGAGTGTGACGATGTGGGTTCAGGCTCCACACTCCCTTTGATATTGGAAGCACATGAACCCAACACCGTCGATAATGTTGCCGAGTGAGCTAGTCAATGGAGGCAAATAAACAATTGAGCAAGGGGTGGTATACAAAAGGTGCAATAGTGCTTTTATTAAAAGCAGTCAACAAAACAAAAACAGTGTTCAAATAAATAGTGCAGTTCTTCATATTCATTAAATAAATAATCCATAAAAAGAACACGTTCGGGTTAAAACTCAATAGAAAAAACAATCCTTAAAATCGAGAGGTTAAAATGATCAGGAAGCTGTCTTTAAAAACAACAACAAATAAGCTTGGTGCTTCTTTACTGTATGCATCTCTGTTAGCGTCTCACCTGCTTATCCCGTACGGGCCAAGCAGCAGGCAAGACGCTCTTTGCAGCTGCCCTCCCACTTCACACGCTCGAGACTGGAGACCTCCCGATCCCTGGCTCCGGTATGGCACTCATCCCAGTCCCCGAGACTTGATTACCCTCAACGGCCAGGTCGCCCACGTTGGGGATTCCACCACCAAGCCTCTCGACTTCCGCTGCCTTTCCGCGGCCTTCTGCGGCCCGTCGCTTTCACCTTGTCACTCCCGCTACCAGATCGCTCAGCGGGAGCGACATCTACACAAACACCTGGGTGTCGGCCTAACACCCAGCTTCCTCGCAGCTGCCCACGAGCCGATCGCGCTCACCACGCTCGCTCCGTGTCCGTCTCTCTCCTGCACCGCTTGGAATTTTGAAATCTGCCCTGAACTTAACTGGGAGCCAGTGTAAAGATTTAAGAACTGGGGTTATGTGTTCATATTTTCTTGTTCTTGTAATAATTCTTACAGCGGCATTTTGGATTAACTGGAGGCTGTATAGAGAACAGTTTGAACAGCCAGTGAACACAGCATTGCAGTAGTCAATCCTACTAGAGATAAATGCATGAATTATTTTCTCACAATCCTGTTTATTTAGAAAGCGCCTTAATTTCCTAACATTTTTAAGATGGAAAAAACATGTTTTGGACGACTTTGTAATATGCGCTTTAAATGACATGCTAGAATCAAAGATAACTCCTAGATTGCGGGCTGATTCAGTAAAATTAATTGGGATTCCAACTGAATTAAATGACGACAAAATATTGCTGTGATCAGCGTCATTCCCTCCAACAATTAACATCTCTGTTTTATCTGTATTTAAAGACAAGTAGTTCTCATTCATCCATTCCTTTAATTCACTAACACAACTAATTAAAGACAACATCGGAGAAACTTCATTTGATTTAAATGAAAGGTATAACTGTGTCATCTGCATACGAGTGAAAATTAACATTATGTATCCTAATGAGAGATCCCAGTGGAAGCATGTAAAGTGAAAACAGTAAAGGTCCCAGTACTGCTGTGCCAGGACATGATGAATGTTTAATAGAGTCTTCCGTTAAAGTTCACACCATTAATACTGTAATAAGCAATCTCAATGCACGTAGAAAACCTAGGAAATACGGCATAAACTCCAATAATCTAATTAAAATCACTATTTTAGAGGAACAATGTATTAAAACTATAAAAACAGATCGCAGATTAAACAAAACATATACACAGAGCGCTAATAATAATAATTTAGTTCCTATTCCAAATAACAATAACGCACATAGTACTCATCTCTGCACCTCCAAACATTAAATATGGCACTATTAAATGTCAGAGCTTTAACTAACAAAACGTTTTTATCAACGATCTTATTAGTGATAAAAATAGATCTTATTGCACTAAATGAAACATGGCTGAATTCAGATGCGCGTCAGTTTTAATCGAATCTGCGCCCGGATTACAGTTTTACTCATTCAAACCGCCAGGGAAAAGGGGCGGATTGGCTAACATTTACTCGAGCCGATTAAAATGTAAAGATGTCAGTTTTGGTAAGTTCAAGTCCTTTGAGTATCTCGCCGTTGTTATTCATGGAGATTCTCAAGTTCTAGTACTATCCGTGTATAGACCTCCTAAATATAACGCGCTTTTTGAGGAATTCTCTGACTTAATGTCAATTTTAATTACTAATTATGACACACTCCTAATAGTTGGCGACTTTAATTTTCATATAGATAATCAGTGTGATCTAAAAGTAAAAGAATTTATGAACCTCCTGGATTCTTTTGATTTGAGACAACTCATAAATCAGCCTACACATAAAGCAGGTCATACATTAGACTTAGTGATTACTAAAGGACTGAAAGTTGATATAAAACAGATCATTGATATTGGTCTATCAGACCATTTTCTTCTACTTTTAATATAGAAATAATGATAAAAACACTCATGAGAAGCATATTGTTAAAAACGCTTCTTTGATTCGCAGCAGCTTTAAAACTTACAAACATTTTAAGCAATCAGTCCGTTTATAGTGCCAGCTATAATAGCGAGGACAATGTAAATAGTAAGGTGGAAAGATTTAATTCTAAAGTGAGAGCTGCTGTTGACATAGTTGCACCTGAAAAGACAGTGAAAAAATCTTCTAGCATTGGTATACCATGGAAGACCCAAAGAGTGTCTGATTTAAAGAGAACATGCCGTAGAGCTGAGCGTCAATGGAGGAAGAGTAAACTTACTATCCACCACGAAATATTAAAAGTCAAAATAACAGAATACAATAACACTGTCCGTCTTGAGAGACGCTGCTATTTCTCTAATATTATAAATAACAATGCTAGTAATCCTAGAGTCTTATTTTCAACAATTGATCACCTACTAAACCCAGGTAGCTCAAAGGAATGCCTCCTAAGTGCTTCCAGTGAAACCTGTGAGGCTGTCGCTGTATTCTTCAATCAAAAATTAATGATATTAGAAATAACATAGTATATCTCCCCAACACTAAGGATCCCCTAAACCCCAACATCCTGTTATAAACAAATTAAACTCTTTCACTAGGATAGATTTACCTGATTTACAAAAATAATATCTCAATTAAAACCCTCCACCTCGTCCTTGACCCGATACCAACAAGGTTTTTCAAAGAAGTATCAGGCGTGCTAATTGATAATGTTCTTGACATAGTAAATTGTCACTAGATACTGGGGTCTTCCCAGACTGTCTTAAGACTGCTGTAGTTAAACCCCTACTTAAGAAACATAATCTTGACCCTCGCTCTTGAAAATTTTAGACCCATCTCTAACTGCCCTTCTTAAGTAAAGTTCTAGAGAAGGCAGTCATTATGCAGTTAAATGACCACCTAAATAAACATGCTATTCTTGATAAATTTCAGTCAGGTTTTAGAACAAATCACAGCACAGAAACTGCACTCGTTAAAGTAGTAAATGACTTGCGGGTAAATGCAGACAGAGGCCATTTATCTGTTCTCATCCTCTTAGATCTGAGTGCTGCATTTGACACCATTGATCACAACATTCTTAGAAATCGCCTTAGTCAATGGGTGGGCCTCTCTGGCAGTGTCTTAAATTGGTTTGAATCCTACCTGACAGGGAGAAAATATTTTGTTAGTTGTGGGAATTACAACTCAAGACACATGATATCCAATATGGTGTTCCACACGGCTCTATCCTGGGTCCGCTGTTATTCTCAATCTACATGCTTCCGTTAGGTCAGATTATCTCAGGGCACAACGTGAGCTACCACAGCTATGCTGATGACACACAGCTGTACTTATCAATAGCACCTGATGACCCGATTCTATTGATTCACTAACACAATGTCTGACTAGTATCTCAGAATGGATGAATAGTAATTTTCTCAAGTTAAATAAAGAGAAAACTGAAATTTTAGTGATCAGCAATAATGGATACAATGAGGCTATTAGAAATAAACTGGATACATTAGGATTAAAAGTCAAGACGGAGGTAAAAAGCTTAGGGGTGATTGTTGACTGTAATCTGAATTTTAAATCACATATTAATCAGATCATTAGGACAGCATTTTTCACTTAAGAAACATAAGTAAAGTTAGACCTCTTTATCACTGAAAGATGCTGAGAAATTAGTTCACGCGCTTGTTTTCAGTCGACTAGATTACTGTAACGCACTCCTCTCAGGACTACCCAAAAAGATATAAATCGTTTGCAACTAGTGCAGAATGCAGCTGCTAGAATCCTAACTAGGAAAAGAAAATCAGAACACATTACTCCAGTTTTGATGTCACTACACTGGTTACCTGTGTCATTCAGAATTGACTTTAAAATTCTGCTTATGGTTTATAAAGCCTTAAATAATCTCGCCCCATCTTATATATCGGAATGTCTGACACCTTATATTCCAAATCGTAACCTCAGATCCTCAAATGAGTGTCTCCTTAGAATTCCAAGAACAAAACTTAAAAGAAGTGGTGAGGCGGCCTTCTGCTGTTATGCACCTAAAATCTGGAATAGCCTGCCAATAGGAATTCGCCAGGCTGATACAGTAGAGCACTTTAAAACACTGCTGAAAACACATTACTTTAACATGGCCTTTTTATAACTTCATTTTAATCGTAATTTAACTTAATCCTGATACTCTGTATGTTCAATTCATCATAACAACTATTCATGGTGGCTCTAAAATCGGTACTGACCCCTACTCTCTTTTCTGTTTCTTTTTCCGGTTTCTTTGTGGTGGTGGCCTGCGCCACCTCCACCTACTCAAAGCTTCATGATGCTCCAACAATGATGGACGGATTAAAAGGAAGAAGTCTACGTGACCATCATCATCATCAAGCCCTTCCGTGAGAACCCTAAATCCAAAGAGGACTGTTTCATTTATGTTAGGTAGAATGCCCAGAGGGGACTGGGCGGTATCATGGTCTGGAATCCCTACAGATTTTATTTTTCTCCAGCCGTCTGGAGTTTTTGTTTTTCTGTCCCCCCTGGCCATTGAACCTTACTCTTATTCGATGTTAATGTTGATTTATTTTTTATAATTATGTCTTTCATTTTTCTATTCTTTAATATGTAAAGCACTTTGAGCTACTGTTTGTATGAAAATGTGCTATATAAATAAATGTTGTTGTTGTTGTTGTAGTACTGAGCCCTGGGACACCATATTGAACTTCTGTGTATAATGATGGAGTACTGTCTACACATTTCTGTACATACTGGAATCGATTTGATAAATAAGAACTGAACCAAGCGAGCATGGGGCCTGTAAGCCCAACATCATTTTCTAGCCTGTGCAGTAAAATAGAATGGTCAATGGTGTCAAATGCTGCACTTAAGTCCAACAACATAATTACAGTGGAATTTCCTTCATCAGAGGATATCAGAATGTCATTTACAACCCGTGTTAGTGCCGTTTCTGTACTATGACCAGTGCAAAAGCCAGACTGGAATTTCTCAAATAAATTGTAATGCGTAAGGTGTGACTGAAGCTGACTGGCGACTACTTTTCTAGTATTTTAGAGAGAAATGGTAAATTTGAAATAGGCCTATAATTATTTAGTATGTGTGGGTCTAGGTCTGACTTTTTAAGTAATGGTTTAATGACTGACACTTTTAGTGCATCAGGTACGGTGCCATGCAGTAATGAATTATTGATAACAGTTAGAATAGGCGCTGCAAGAACATCCATTGCACTTTTTACTAGTTTTGTTGGCACTGGATCTAGGGAACAAGTAGTGGGCTTCATTTTAGTAATTAAAGTTAAGACTTCCTGGTGAGTTACAGGATTAAAATTACTAAAGTGCTGAATGCAATGTGCGGCAGGGTCTGCTAAGCTAGTATTTGGTTTGTACTGTGATGCTGAGATCTGGGATCTTATATTTTTAATTTTCTCATTGAAGAAGTTCATAAAGTCTGTACTGCTAATATCTGATGGTATTTTGCACTATTGATCTGAATTGCCATTTGTTAATTTAGCCACTGCTCTAAACAGTACCCGAGGATTTTTATTATTGCTATCTATTAATGTAGAATAGTATTCTGAGCGAGCTTTAAAGAGGGCTTTTTTATATTTATTTACACTCTCTGTCCGTGCAATTTGAAAGACATGTAGCTTTGTTGTTCTCCATCTGCGCTCCAGTTTTCGACACTCTAATTTAAGAGCTTGAGTATTTTCATTAAACCAGGGAGAGTTTCTATGTGCTTTGATCACTTTTGTTTTAGGGAGTGTGACGATGTGGGTTCAGGCTCCACACTCCCTTTGATATTGGAAGCACATGAACCCAACACCGTCGATAATGTTGCCGAGTGAGCTAGTCAATGGAGGCAAATAAACAATTGAGCAAGGGGTGGTATACAAAAGGTGCAATAGTGCTTTTATTAAAAGCAGTCAACAAAACAAAACAGTGTTCAAATAAATAGTGCAGTTCTTCATATTCATTAAATAAATAATCCATAAAAAGAACACGTTCGGGTTAAAACTCAATAGAAAAAACAATCCTTAAAATCGAGAGGTTAAAATGATCAGGAAGCTGTCTTTAAAAACAACAACAAATAAGCTTGGTGCTTCTTTACTGTATGCATCTCTGTTAGCGTCTCACCTGCTTATCCCGTACGGGCCAAGCAGCAGGCAAGACGCTCTTTGCAGCTGCCCTCCCACTTCACACGCTCGAGACTGGAGACCTCCCGATCCCTGGCTCCGGTATGGCACTCATCCCAGTCCCCGAGACTTGATTACCCTCAACGGCCAGGTCGCCCACGTTGGGGATTCCACCACCAAGCCTCTCGACTTCCGCTGCCTTTCCGCGGCCTTCTGCGGCCCGTCGCTTTCACCTTGTCACTCCCGCTACCAGATCGCTCAGCGGGAGCGACATCTACACAAACACCTGGGTGTCGGCCTAACACCCAGCTTCCTCGCAGCTGCCCACGAGCCGCTCGATCGCGCTCACCACACGCTCCGCGTGTCCGTCTCTCTCCTGCACCGCTTGGAATTTTGAAATCTGCCCTGAACTTAACTGGGAGCCAGTGTAAAGATTTAAGAACTGGGGTTATGTGTTCATATTTTCTTGTTCTTGTAATAATTCTTACAGCGGCATTTTGGATTAACTGGAGGCTGTATAGAGAACAGTTTGAACAGCCAGTGAACACAGCATTGCAGTAGTCAATCCTACTAGAGATAAATGCATGAATTATTTTCTCACAATCCTGTTTATTTAGAAAGCGCCTTAATTTCCTAACATTTTTAAGATGAAAAAACATGTTTTGGACGACTTTGTAATATGCGCTTTAAATGACATGCTAGAATCAAAGATAACTCCTAGATTGCGGGCTGATTCAGTAAAATTAATTGGGATTCCAACTGAATTAAATGACGACAAAATATTGCTGTGATCAGCGTCATTCCCTCCAACAATTAACATCTCTGTTTTATCTGTATTTAAAGACAAGTAGTTCTCATTCATCCATTCCTTTAATTCACTAACACAACTAATTAAAGACAACATCGGAGAAACTTCATTTGATTTAAATGAAAGGTATAACTGTGTCATCTGCATACGAGTGAAAATTAACATTATGTATCCTAATGAGAGATCCCAGTGGAAGCATGTAAAGTGAAAACAGTAAAGGTCCCAGTACTGCTGTGCCAGGACATGATGAATGTTTAATAGAGTCTTCCGTTAAAGTTCACACCATTAATACTGTAATAAGCAATCTCAATGCACGTAGAAAACCTAGGAAATACGGCATAAACTCCAATAATCTAATTAAAATCACTATTTTAGAGGAACAATGTATTAAAACTATAAAAACAGATCGCAGATTAAACAAAACATATACACAGAGCGCTAATAATAATAATTTAGTTCCTATTCCAAATAACAATAACGCACATAGTACTCATCTCTGCACCTCCGAAACATTAAATATGGCACTATTAAATGTCAGAGCTTTAACTAACAAAACGTTTTTTATCAACGATCTTATTAGTGATAAAAATAGATCTTATTGCACTAAATGAAACATGGCTGAATTCAGATGCGCGTCAGTTTTAATCGAATCTGCGCCCGGATTACAGTTTTACTCATTCAAACCGCCAGGGAAAAGGGGGCGGATTGGCTAACATTTACTCGAGCGATTAAAATGTAAAGATGTCAGTTTTGGTAAGTTCAAGTCCTTTGAGTATCTCGCCGTTGTTATTCATGGAGATTCTCAAGTTCTAGTACTATCCGTGTATAGACCTCCTAAATATAACGCGTCGTTTTTTGAGGAATTCTCTGACTTAATGTCAATTTTAATTACTAATTATGACACACTCCTAATAGTTGGCGACTTTAATTTTCATATAGATAATCAGTGTGATCTAAAAGTAAAAGAATTTATGAACCTCCTGGATTCTTTTGATTTGAGACAACTCATAAATCAGCCTACACATAAAGCAGGTCATACATTAGACTTAGTGATTACTAAAGGACTGAAAGTTGATATAAAACAGATCATTGATATTGGTCTATCAGACCATTTTCTTCTACTTTTAATATAGAAATAATGATAAAAACACTCATGAGAAGCATATTGTTAAAAACGCTTCTTTGATTCGCAGCAGCTTTAAAACTTACAAACATTTTAAGCAATCAGTCCGTTTATAGTGCCAGCTATAATAGCGAGGACAATGTAAATAGTAAGGTGGAAAGATTTAATTCTAAAGTGAGAGCTGCTGTTGACATAGTTGCACCTGAAAAGACAGTGAAAAATCTTCTAGCATTGGTATACCATGGAAGACCCAAAGAGTGTCTGATTTAAAGAGAACATGCCGTAGAGCTGAGCGTCAATGGAGGAAGAGTAAACTTACTATCCACCACGAAATATTAAAAGTCAAAATAACAGAATACAATAACACTGTCCGTCTTGAGAGACGCTGCTATTTCTCTAATATTATAAATAACAATGCTAGTAATCCTAGAGTCTTATTTTCAACAATTGATCACCTACTAAACCCAGGTAGCTCAAAGGAATGCCTCCTAAGTGCTTCCAGTGAAACCTGTGAGGCTGTCGCTGTATTCTTCAATCAAAAATTAATGATATTAGAAATAACATAGTATATCTCCCCAACACTAAGGATCCCCTAAACCCCAACATCCTGTTATAAACAAATTAAACTCTTTCACTAGGATAGATTTACCTGATTTACAAAAATAATATCTCAATTAAAACCCTCCACCTGCGTCCTTGACCCGATACCAACAAGGTTTTTCAAAGAAGTATCAGGCGTGCTAATTGATAATGTTCTTGACATAGTAAATTGTCACTAGATACTGGGGTCTTCCCAGACTGTCTTAAGACTGCTGTAGTTAAACCCCTACTTAAGAAACATAATCTTGACCCTCGCTCTTGAAAATTTTAGACCCATCTCTAACTGCCCTTCTTAAGTAAAGTTCTAGAGAAGGCAGTCATTATGCAGTTAAATGACCACCTAAATAAACATGCTATTCTTGATAAATTTCAGTCAGGTTTTAGAACAAATCACAGCACAGAAACTGCACTCGTTAAAGTAGTAAATGACTTGCGGGTAAATGCAGACAGAGGCCATTTATCTGTTCTCATCCTCTTAGATCTGAGTGCTGCATTTGACACCATTGATCACAACATTCTTAGAAATCGCCTTAGTCAATGGGTGGGCCTCTCTGGCAGTGTCTTAAATTGGTTTGAATCCTACCTGACAGGGAGAAAATATTTTGTTAGTTGTGGGAATTACAACTCAAGACACATGATATCCAATATGGTGTTCCACAAGGCTCTATCCTGGGTCCGCTGTTATTCTCAATCTACATGCTTCCGTTAGGTCAGATTATCTCAGGGCACAACGTGAGCTACCACAGCTATGCTGATGACACACAGCTGTACTTATCAATAGCACCTGATGACCCGATTCTATTGATTCACTAACACAATGTCTGACTAGTATCTCAGAATGGATGAATAGTAATTTTCTCAAGTTAAATAAAGAGAAAACTGAAATTTTAGTGATCAGCAATAATGGATACAATGAGGCTATTAGAAATAAACTGGATACATTAGGATTAAAAGTCAAGACGGAGGTAAAAAGCTTAGGGGTGATTGTTGACTGTAATCTGAATTTTAAATCACATATTAATCAGATCATTAGGACAGCATTTTTCACTTAAGAAACATAAGTAAAGTTAGACCTCTTTATCACTGAAAGATGCTGAGAAATTAGTTCACGCGTTTGTTTTCAGTCGACTAGATTACTGTAACGCACTCCTCTCAGGACTACCCAAAAAAGATATAAATCGTTTGCAACTAGTGCAGAATGCAGCTGCTAGAATCCTAACTAGGAAAAGAAAATCAGAACACATTACTCCAGTTTTGATGTCACTACACTGGTTACCTGTGTCATTCAGAATTGACTTTAAAATTCTGCTTATGGTTTATAAAGCCTTAAATAATCTCGCCCCATCTTATATATCGGAATGTCTGACACCTTATATTCCAAATCGTAACCTCAGATCCTCAAATGAGTGTCTCCTTAGAATTCCAAGAACAAAACTTAAAAGAAGTGGTGAGGCGGCCTTCTGCTGTTATGCACCTAAAATCTGGAATAGCCTGCCAATAGGAATTCGCCAGGCTGATACAGTAGAGCACTTTAAAACACTGCTGAAAACACATTACTTTAACATGGCCTTTTTATAACTTCATTTTAATCGTAATTTAACTTAATCCTGATACTCTGTATGTTCAATTCATCATAACAACTATTCATGGTGGCTCTAAAATCGGTACTGACCCCTACTCTCTTTCTGTTTCTTTTTCCGGTTTCTTTGTGGTGGTGGCCTGCGCCACCTCCACCTACTCAAAGCTTCATGATGCTCCAACAATGATGGACGGATTAAAAGGAAGAAGTCTACGTGACCATCATCATCATCAAGCCCTTCCGTGAGAACCCTAAATCCAAAGAGGACTGTTTCATTTATGTTAGGTAGAATGCCCAGAGGGGACTGGGCGGTATCATGGTCTGGAATCCCTACAGATTTTATTTTTTCTCCAGCCGTCTGGAGTTTTTGTTTTTCTGTCCCCTGGCCATTGAACCTTACTCTTATTCGATGTTAATGTTGATTTATTTTTATAATTATGTCTTTCATTTTTCTATTCTTTAATATGTAAAGCACTTTGAGCTACTGTTTGTATGAAAATGTGCTATATAAATAAATGTTGTTGTTGTTGTTGTAGTACTGAGCCCTGCGGGACACCATATTGAACTTCTGTGTATAATGATGGAGTACTGTCTACACATTTCTGTACATACTGGAATCGATTTGATAAATAAGAACTGAACCAAGCGAGCATGGGGCCTGTAAGCCCAACATCATTTTCTAGCCTGTGCAGTAAAATAGAATGGTCAATGGTGTCAAATGCTGCACTTAAGTCCAACAACATAATTACAGTGGAATTTCCTTCATCAGAGGATATCAGAATGTCATTTACAACCCGTGTTAGTGCCGTTTCTGTACTATGACCAGTGCAAAAGCCAGACTGGAATTTCTCAAATAAATTGTAATGCGTAAGGTGTGACTGAAGCTGACTGGCGACTACTTTTTCTAGTATTTTAGAGAGAAATGGTAAATTTGAAATAGGCCTATAATTATTTAGTATGTGTGGGTCTAGGTCTGACTTTTTAAGTAATGGTTTAATGACTGACACTTTTAGTGCATCAGGTACGGTGCCATGCAGTAATGAATTATTGATAACAGTTAGAATAGGCGCTGCAAGAACATCCATTGCACTTTTTACTAGTTTTGTTGGCACTGGATCTAGGGAACAAGTAGTGGGCTTCATTTTAGTAATTAAAGTTAAGACTTCCTGGTGAGTTACAGGATTAAAATTACTAAAGTTCTGAATGCAATGTGCGGCAGGGTCTGCTAAGCTAGTATTTGGTTTGTACTGTGATGCTGAGATCTGGGATCTTATATTTTTAATTTTCTCATTGAAGAAGTTCATAAAGTCTGTACTGCTAATATCTGATGGTATTTTGCACTGTTGATCTGAATTGCCATTTGTTAATTTAGCCACTGCTCTAAACAGTACCCGAGGATTTTTATTATTGCTATCTATTAATGTAGAATAGTATTCTGAGCGAGCTTTAAAGAGGGCTTTTATATTTATTTACACTCTCTGTCCGTGCAATTTGAAAGACATGTAGCTTTGTTGTTCTCCATCTGCGCTCCAGTTTTCGGCACTCTAATTTAAGAGCTTGAGTATTTTCATTAAACCAGGGAGAGTTTCTATGTGCTTTGATCACTTTTGTTTTAGGGGAGTGTGACGATGTGGGTTCAGGCTCCACACTCCCTTTGATATTGGAAGCACATGAACCCAACACCGTCGATAATGTTGCCGAGTGAGCTAGTCAATGGAGGCAAATAAACAATTGAGCAAGGGGTGGTATACAAAAGGTGCAATAGTGCTTTTATTAAAAGCAGTCAACAAAACAAAAACAGTGTTCAAATAAATAGTGCAGTTCTTCATATTCATTAAATAAATAATCCATAAAAAGAACACGTTCGGGTTAAAACTCAATAGAAAAAACAATCCTTAAAATCGAGAGGTTAAAATGATCAGGAAGCTGTCTTTAAAAACAACAACAAATAAGCTTGGTGCTTCTTTACTGTATGCATCTCTGTTAGCGTCTCACCTGCTTATCCCGTACGGGCCAAGCAGCAGGCAAGACGCTCTTTGCAGCTGCCCTCCCACTTCACACGCTCGAGACTGGAGACCTCCCGATCCCTGGCTCCGGTATGGCACTCATCCCAGTCCCCGAGACTTGATTACCCTCAACGGCCAGGTCGCCCACGTTGGGGATTCCACCACCAAGCCTCGACTTCCGCTGCCTTTCCGCGGCCTTCTGCGGCCCGTCGCTTTCACCTTGTCACTCCCGCTACCAGATCGCTCAGCGGGCGACATCTACAAACACCTGGGTGTCGGCCTAACACCCAGCTTCCTCGCAGCTGCCCACGAGCGCTCGATCGCGCGCTCACCACACGCTCCGCGTGTCCGTTTCTCCTGCACCGCTTGCTTCCACGCGGCCTGTAACCTCCGTCCTCTCCTTTCCTTTCCTTTCTCTCCGATCGATTCTCTCTCTGAACGTTTCTTTTTTCTTCCCCAACCGACTTGCGCTTCTTTTAAAAACGTGAGGGGCCATCACAGCTGCAGCATTAGCCACGGGAGCAATCACGAATGTGGGCAGTTCCTCACCTGTGCACACGGTGAGAAACGCCCACATCGACGACTCCCCCCGCTCGCTACAACAACGCCCCCCTCACGAAGCCGCCTCGGGTGCGGTGATTATTTATTTAAAATCAATGGCCTTTTCTCCACGAGCTGTGGACCCATAACACCACAGGGAGCCACTGTGTCCAGAGCATCTCTCAAGGTCACATTATAATGTGATATTAGCTGATCTAAATTGTTTTCCATGTTTACATCTGATGTTAACTGATCTAAATGGTTTTCCACAATTACACTCGACTTACTCAAGGTATCTATAAATTTTGAAGCAGAATTACAATCTAGATGTCGCACTGTCTTTGTTTTAATCTGCGAGTGCGCTGGCATGGGCAGAACTAAATCAAATGTAATTAAGAAGTGATTGGAAATAACTACATTTAATGGAGTAATATTTAAATTTTGAATTTCAACTTTGTAAGTTATAATTAAATCTAATGTGTGGTTATGATTATGAGTTGGACCTTTGACAATCTGACAAAATCCTACTGAATTTAACAAATAAGTAAAACATTTGCTAAAAGTGTCCACATCAATGTGTACATTAAAATCCCCCATCAGAAGTACGTGATCATAATTTATAGCCAAATCAGACAGAAGGTTGCTAAATTCAGTCATGAACAATGAATGTGGCCCTGGTGGTCTGTAGACTAGCACTATAATTGTGTTGGAATCTGTTTTAATATTTAAAATGAATGCTTCAAAGGATGTAAAGTTGCCTAAAAATTGTAGAATAAAATACTTGAAATACTTGTATTAAGGATGAAAATTGTGCTCACTTTTTGTGAAGCCTCTTGCAATCAGTTCTAACTGCACTGAATCCCAGATGGTTCCTTGAAACCATTATCTGCAAGACATTGTGACAAATATTATAAGATATACTCACAACTACACAATCAAGGAAAATAAAACTTTTTCTGACTAAGGCTTTTGACTTAAACCTCAGAGAATTCCAAATGCCACTTTCATATGGCATTTCATCTAAATAGTGTCACGTGTACACATTGCAGTGAAATTTTTACTTGCCTGTCTGACCAACATGCAGATAGATAAAAGAAGGAACTGTATAGCAGATACTGTACATAAATGGAGTAACTATAAAATCGATAAAAATGATATTATAATTCAGATAGATAGATAGATAGATAGATAGATATCAGCAGGAGGGTAGTAGTCACAATTGACAAAGGAAAAGAGATTCTTATAGCATGTCATGGCCTGAAGATGACAGTATGCATGCATGTAGTGGCAATAAAACTTTTAAGGATTTTTCCAGCATACTGATCACTCTCTTTATTGACACATGGTTCTGCAAACAACACATTAACAGCATTATCATGGGCTCAAAGACAGAACATACCAAAAGCTACAAACCCTTATAAAGCGCAGATTAAAACTGAATTTCTGGAAACTCAAATTTTGATATTTTTTTGTTTTTGTTCTAAACATTACAATACAATACAATACAATTTATTTTTGTATAGCCCAAAATCACACAAGAAGTTCCACAATGGGCTTTAACAGAGCCTGCCTCTTGACAGCCCCCCAGCCTTGACTCTCTAAGAAGACAAGGAAAAACTCCCAAAAAAACCCTTGTAGGGAAAAAAAATCAAATAAACCTTGAGAAAGGCAGATGAAAGAGAAACCCCTTTCCAGGTAGGTTGGGCATGCAGTGGGTGTCAAAAAGAAGGGGGTCAATGCAATCATTACTGCGATAGATAACAGTTTCCAGTGAGGCTGATTATTATCTGCATTAGCCCAATTTTGTTTTATAATAGGAGAATTGAATAAGAGAAAAACATAATATTTGGAATGGAAGAATATGCCATCACATGTGGTGATAAGACAAGTCCACACCTTCCACTAAACTAGTTCCTTTCCAATTGAAATCTATCATTTGAAATAATTTTTTTTTTGGCTTTCACCTAAACTGTTAATCCTGTGTCTAAAAGTTAATTAGATTACTGTCCTAAACTATTCATCAAAGCATATACAACTTTACAATTGACTTCAAAATTTGAATTGTAACATGTGACAGGTGTCAGTGGCAACCACCTCTGCCTATATGATAGCACATGTGCCTCTGCTTCAGCTTGTCACAAACCAACCCTTGTGGCCACTCATCGCATATTTGGGGTTGACTCAGTTGACTTTTGTGCTTTTCCATCCATGGTGTAACTCTTGACTGCCATTAGCTTTTACCGCTATATACTGGCATTACCACCAGGAGACATCATAGCTACACAACCCTTGTCAGTCACCCTATTCGCCACATCTTGCGTTATTTGATCACCATATGCATACCCGCTGTGCTAAACACCTCAGTTCAGAATTGTCTTACTGGTCCTGTGCTTGTACCAAATCTGACAACCCCAGCAGAGCTTCTGTGTTTTTCACTATTAAACCATATCTAACCATCAGAGCTCATCTGACCTAGAAATGTTCCAGCTGCACTTGCTTATTTGAAAGTTCACAAATTCGCTCAGCACATCGTAGTATAATAGTAATAGTTAGGACTAATCAGTATAATAATAGTATTTATTATATTACCTCAATTAATTAATACCCAGAAACTACACTTTATGAGCTCAAAATTATTGCCCTTACTTTTGGTATTCCTAATGGGTTTTCACAGTTTCTACCTCTTGAAATGTTAATTGACTGCAAGTACCCTTTGTTGGAATACCCTTTTACTGGAATACCCAAGGTCCATAATATACTTTCTAAATCTATTTCTATTATGACTAGTCTCATTATTGTATGATTTGTGGACTTGTTACTTATTAAAACCTAAGTAGATGTTTTTTCTTGGTCTGTGTCTTCAGTTCTTCTCCAAAGTTATTATTCTTTTTCTTCAGGCTATGTCTCTTTGTATTTTCTTTGTCTTTGGTCTTTCTCCTTATCTTTGATTTTTGTCTTTGCTCCACTCTTTTGGCAAGTCTGCAAACTACGAGCAGACAAAGCAGTTTCTGTCCATCTCAACTTCTTGGTTGTCGGCCTGGTACCAACACTTAAATTTTGCTTCCTGGTACTTATTGAAGTTTGGAACAGCTTGGCCACTAGCGCCACTCTGCTCCAATGCTTTAGTTATAACGTGGTCTCCTGTGCGTACTTTGCTTTGTCTATCACCCTCTGTGTTACTTGCACCAACTCAAAATCAATAAATACCCCAAAACAGAAATTCACTTTATTGTAAAAGATTAGGAAAAAGAAAAAAAAGACAAATAATTGTATTTTCTCCTTCCTGACTTCTAGCACTATCCTTCCAGTTTTTTTTTTCAATGCCTGTCTGCCGTTTTGTTTTAGTTTTCTTCTCCCACACATCACTGCAAACATTTATGTGTCCATGAGTGCTCCGACCTGATCCTATCTAAAGTCCTCTTTATCTTTTCTATGTCTACGTCTCTAACTAGTTTTTCTAAGGGAGATAGGAATATCCAAGCTATCAAACCTGTAGGAATTTA
Source organism: Polypterus senegalus (assembly GCF_016835505.1). Taxonomy (NCBI): domain Eukaryota; kingdom Metazoa; phylum Chordata; class Cladistia; order Polypteriformes; family Polypteridae; genus Polypterus; species Polypterus senegalus. The sequence goes on from NC_053154.1 coordinate 181,685,744, forward strand.
CACACTTTCCGAAATATTTTCTGGCGATGGCCCCACTGCTACAGCAAGCCACATTGCTGGACTAGAAAATTTCTGTTGCTACAGCATTGCTACATGGAATGTCAGCCTGCAATTACAGCACCATTGCAGCCCATAGAAGTCCTTCTTTGACATTTAAATTAAAACATTTTCACATAAACATGTGAGACATGATTATTTCAATACCCTGCCACTTTGCATCACCAAAATGTATTATTGTGTGATTTATGAGACTTACCAGGTTTGTAATTTGATTTGATCTACTCCTGCACTTCAGTGCTAAGATGTGCTAACACACACACTCACATACACATAGAGATCATATTCAGACAAAGTCTCAGGTAATACCAATTGCCAGTTACCCCACGATTTTCCATGCAGTATTCCTTTCATACACATACATATAGTGATCCCAGTCAGACAAAGTCTTGAGTTGTCCCAGTTTCCAGTCACTTTGCAATATTGTGCATAAGATTCTCTATATAGGGTTTAACTAACACCAGCTTCAACAAACCTACACATAAAAACACAACTTAATGTGGTTACATACTGTACTATTTACTAACCAAACAATGTCTAACTTTTACCACATTTTTTATAATTATCGAGGAGCACCTCAATAGCCTTGGTAACCCAGTAAATGATAAAGTAGCAATCTAACTCACATTTGTAACACTTGTATTATATCCATCAGACTAGGTAAAAGACAAAGTATAGAAAATATAAAAGAAACATCCATCTATCCATTATCTAACCCCTATATCCTAACTACAAGGTCACAGAGGTCTGCTGGAGCCATTCCCAGCCAACACAGGGCACAAGGCAGGAAACAAACCCCAGGCAGGGTGCCAGCCCACCGCAGGGCACACACACCCATACACCAAGCACACACTAGGGGCAATTTAGAATAGCCAATGCACCTAACCTGCATGCCTTTGGACTGTGGGAGAAAGCCAGAGTACCTGGAGGAAACCCACGTAGACACAGGGAGAACATGTAAACTCCATGCAGGGAGGACCCGAGAAGCGAACCTTGGTCTCCTAACTACAAGGCAGCAGCGCTACCCACTGCACCACCGTGATAAACGAAACATGATATTTATAAACATATTAACTATATATATATGTATACTGTATATATATATATAATGTGCTGGGGGCTGTGCCCAGCTGGGACGCCTAGAAGGACCGGGAGAGAGACTTTGTCTCCTCTGCACCACAAGAGGAAATATGGAAGCTCAACCCTTTAGGGGCACGTGGCCACCACCAGGGAGCACCCGGATGCCTGTGAAGTCCTGGATGTCAGCACGTCTGTCACACCCGGAGGTGCCACAGGGCGCTCGTCAGGAGGCACCTGGAGCACGTCCGGGTGAACATAAAAGGGGCCGCCTCCCTCCATTTGGAGGCTGGAGTTGGGTGGAAGAAGATGAAGCTCGGAGCACAGGAGCAGAGGCAGTGAAGAAAGGACAGTACTATAAAGAGGCCTAGACTGAGGGGCTTGGTGCAGGGGCACTGGGTTTTGTGCGGGACTGTATACACTTGTACATATTGTCAATAAACCTGTGGTGAGTTCGACATTGGTGTCTGCCTGTCTGTGTTGAGGCTGATATTCCACATATATATATATATATATATATATAAGAAAATATAAAAGAAAATAAAATAGGTAGCAAAGTCTAGATAAAAATAGTCTTTGATAAAGCTTACAGAAACTTAGTAATGTATAGAGGTGAATATTGTCCTTTTCTTTTTTATGTTCTGTGGCCTGAAAATGTGAGCTAAAACCTGCCCCAAATATGAGCGCCAAATGTAGTATTTTTCCTAAAGTTGACCTTTGTTCTTTGTTCAGAGTCATATGACTTCTCTCTTTTTAAATTGCAGTGACTTTTACAAGCTCTCTCTGACAAATAGGCCCATGTCGAACATTCTTAAAACTTGGCTATACCATCCTCTACAGCACATGCTTTCAGACATGAAACAAGACCCTTTTTCCTTTTTTCCTCTTGTCCTGTTTCATTCAAACCAGCTGCTGAATTGGCACACTTTCCTTCTAACTCACTCTTGCACTAATGTTTTCAAAACTTTCACACACAAACACTTGCATTTCTTTTATTAACCCATGTCTCTTTTTTAATTCCACATTTTCTTTACTCACTTCCTGGACTCCATTATCAGGATTATGGCCTACAGTTAACACCCCAGCCACTCTGTCTTCTATTTGATTTCTTTTTCCTAAATCAAAATGCAGTGCAGCACTGGTTACCCTTCCTAACAGCTGCAAATCAACTATTAGTGTAGCATGTTCTTTTACTTTCTTTTCAGTTTTCTCTTTTTCCTCACACTCACATTCCTACTTTTTATCTGAGCTCTATTGGCTTCAGGTAAGTCACCTGCCTGTGTTTTAGGGATCCAATCAGATCCCATTACGACTGCCCTAATTTTTAATATGGTTGGCTTACACTTCTTTTTATCCATGTTTTTTCTTCGTTTTACTTTTGCATTGTCCATTTTATATGCTACAATCTCACATTCTACAGGTGAGCTGTTAAATCTACAAGGCACCAAAGTATTATATAGCCGAGGACCTTCTGTCAAAATGTCAATCAAAGATGATTGATGACTTGATGGTCCTGCCCCCTTTGCGCTAATTGGTGAATTTAAATGATGTGCCCAATCCCCCTGTTGGTCGATTGTAAATTACAACCTGTCCTCTCCCTAACCCCACCCAGTCTCCCACCCCTTCCACCTGATTGGCCCTGCTTTGTGTCAAGAGCATTTTGATGGATGTACTGTAGGTCCCGCCCAGACTCCCACCCCCTCCACCTGATATGCCTGGCTTTGTGTTAAGAGCATTTTGATGGATGTATGTCCTGCCCAGACTCCCACTGAGGACCCAGCGATTTCAGAACTTGTTGAAGCTTTTAAAGCTCTCGGCAAATTGGCAGCTACAGACTCAGAAATGACGTATGTCGGCATAACAACCTCAGGGGTCCCGCCTGAGGCTAAAAAGCCTGAATCTTACCAACTCTATAACTTGGACAGGGAGTTTGAGATCGACTGCATTCAGGACAACCAAGAATCTGACCCGCTGTTTTTTAGTGTACGGCAAGATTACTGTCTCTGGTCTAGAGACATTGAGGCAGACAGTCTGTTCCATTCTCCAGGACTGGTAATGTCTACCCCGTCTCCGCTAATGTTGCTCAGAAGGATACCTCTTACCTAGCTCCAGGACAGCCATGGGTGAACAGACAAGTTCCACAGGAACCGATGTCGATCGGACTTTCTGAGACAGATATGGATTGCCCTGATGGTGTGCTCCCTGAAAACTGGAAAAAGGCCCAGCAACTTGTTAAAGGGCTGTTGACATCTCTGCTGGACATTATTGTCTACTGCGACCAGAAAAAGAATGTCAAGGCTGTGAGATAGACCATCCCAGCCAGACAAGACATTCCTGCCTCAGTGAACCTAATAGCGCCTACCGTGTAGGACGCTTTCAGAAGATTCTGAAGATTTTCCGCCATTTTTGGTTCACACATGTGGTGATTGAAAAGTCTGTTGATGAACTTGAAAATACCTACTCTATTCATGATGCTGTAATGCAGTCATTTTATGAAATGGATGAACACTCCTACTCTGTAACGTATACTCCGTATTGCACATGAGTTTTGTAAGCGTAACCTTGATCATGAGGGTTGTATGAACCCCTGGGGTGAATATGACCTGGAATATGCTGATGTGGCAGAACTTGTTGGTAATTCTGAACCTGAGGCCGTACCAGCCTGAACAACTCAGACTACTAAATAAATGTTTTCTAAGTTGATATGTTGGGTCAGTGTCTGTTTTATCAGCGGCGATGGAGCAGGTCTTGGAAAAAACATATTATAACTCTGAGAACACGGGGTCCTTGGGGGGTACAGAATCCTTGAAAAGAGCTCTCTTGCAATTGGATCACAATATTAGGGATCATGAGGTGTCTGAGTGGTTATCAGGTAAATACACCTACACGATACATAAACCATCCAGCATCCATTTTAAAAGGAATAAGGTGTATGTTTCCAATATAGACGGACAATGGCAGATCGATCTTGCGGTTATGACAAACCTGGCCGACTATAATCACGGTTACAAGTATTTACTGACTTGTATAGATATTCTTTATAAATATGCCTGGGTCAGGGTTCAGAAAAACAAAACAGGTAAAAGAAGTAACAAGGGCTTTTCGAGACAGGGCTCTAGAGTGCGACCAATTTGGTCGCACATGCGACCTAATTTCTGAATGGTGCGACTAAAAAAAATCAAAGGTTGCACCGGTGCGACCAGCCATTCAAAGGGGAAAAAAATGAAACTCCGTGACTCTTAAAGTCTCCCTGTTGTTCAACAACAGACACACATTAGGCCCATATCGTGGTCTAAACCAATCAGAGATAGTGAAGGGCGGATACCCCCAATTGGCCGTGGTCCAGATATTCCTGTAATGCGTGTGTACGTTTGAAAATGCATGTGATGCAGTCAGACAGAGAGAGGTGAGTAGCCCATCAGGTAAACAGTGGATGTAGCTGCGGATTATGAGAGAAGATGAAAAGAACGATTGACAGCTTTTTCGTTAAGAATGTTAAGTTAGGGCCTGATCCGTCCGAAAATCATAACCAATGCTCTGACATGGAGCCATCAACCTCCCAAGTTATAGCAAGCCCTGGTCCGGAGATGGCATTAGATAATGAGCCACATACGATCGAGTCCGAGCCCACTGAAATTAAAAGGGGTAAAGTGTATACATTTCGAAAAGAGTGGCTTGACCAGTTTCCCTGGCTAAGATACAGTAAAGCCAATAATATAATGCACTGTATTTACTATAAAGAGTGTGGGAAGACCATGGCCGGCAGTAGTGCATTTGTGACTGGTTCTAATACATTTAGAATTGAAACGCTGAAAAAGCACAATGCATCTATAAAACACATTACATGCCGCGATAAATGCACTGCTCAAGTGTCCCCTCTCCCCGCTGCCTTTCTGAGGCAGGCAGCAGCAAACAGAGCATCAGACGAGGCCGAGATGATAATTAAGTTTAACGTTGCCTACAATATTGCAAAAGAAGAACTTCCCTTCACTAAATTCAAGTCCGAAATAATTCTTATGAAGAAAAATGGCTTGAACGTAAACCCGATGTACAGCAATGATGTCGCGTGCGCCCAATTTATAAGAGCCATCGCAGATACATTGAAAAAAAAGACGTCTGTGCAAATTGCAAATCGATGGAGACACAGATATCGCCACAAAGGAATGCGTCATATCTTTCGGAGAGGAAGACCGGTGAATATACTTATTGGACACATTGAGGTCGAGCATGCTCATGCCCAAGTCTGGAAGATTTTGATGCTAGAGAGAGTGTGGCCAGCTGGTTTAGTCAAGGCCAAAGATCAAGAAGGCCAAACTACAGGAGTTGGCCATCCGAGGGGCATGTGACTGCAATGGAGGATAGTCCATAAGACATTGAGCCATGAGATGTTCAGTTTGAAGCCCTTAAAACACTTAATTTAGATTTTCTTTTTAGTTAATTTATCTTGAGATTTTTTAAGTTTAAATTTCAGCTCAGTAAAGCACTTTAAGCACCAACACTTTTCAGTAAGTTACCTTTCTTGTAGAATTGTGCTTGCCTTCAAATAAAGAACTTTATATTGACCAGATTGTTAGTTAATCAGTTACAAGTCAATATTGCCTATATGGACAGCGATTAAAAAAAAACAACCAAATAAATAAATAAAATGAACGTGTAAAACTGTGGTGTTAAATATGATGCGGTTGAAAATTTGGGTGCACCTAACTTTTGTGCTGGTGCACCTAAGAAAAAATGTTAGGCGCACCAGTGCAACCAGTGCAAAAAGTTAGTCTAGAGCCCTGCGAGAAATTTTGGAGGAAGGTAGAGTTCCCGTCAAACGGTAAAGAGTTCTCAATTGAGAATTTCAAAGCTTGCTAACTAAACACGGAATAAAACATTTTACCACCACTAGTGAATTAAAGGCTTCGGTAGTTGAAAGATTCAAACGAACTCTGAAGACCAAAATGTGGCAATATTTCAGCTCCCGCAATACCCGGTCCTATCTGCAAGTGATACAGGATTTTGTGAAATCTTATAATCTGAGCTATCATTGAGGCATAAAAATGCCCCCTGCCGAGGTGAATAGTTCCGATTCTTGGAAAGTCTTTAAAACATTATACAACCTAACTAAACCCAAAATACCCCCAAAATATAAATTCAAAGTTGGTGATACGGTGAGAGTGTTGAAATCCCGGAATCCTTTTACAAAGGCATATGAACAAACATTTTCAGATGAGGTATTTACTGTTTCTGAACTAGTCCCGAGGGATCCTCCTGTCTACAAGTTCAAAGATTATGATGGCGAAGACATTATAGGATCCTTTTACAATGCGGAGTTACAAAAGATTAAAGGTACAGATGTCTTCAGGATTGAAAAAATTTTGGGGAAAAAAATATCAATAGAAAAAAGCATATTTTGGTGAAATGGCTCGGATGGCCCGAAAAGTTTAACAGTTGGATCCCAGAAAGCTACGCACAAGACGTTAAATACTGAGAATCAAAAATAGTATTTCATTAACTGTGTGTTTACAATGGAGAGAAAAAGCTTTTACGTTGTTCTTCCCAGCAATTCTTCCATGGATGTTTTCCCTAATAATTCCATGGGCATTTTTACCATCAAATTAGCCACCCCATTTGAACTACAAGACCTCTGGGAACTTGGATTGGCTGAAATTCAGTATCCGCACACCTGGAATACCCTAGACAAACTGAATAATGACTTTATCGTTGTGTCCCCGAGAATAACCAGATTTTATACTATTCCCAGGCAATGCTGCAAAGATTATGAAATCTGTATCATGATACAGAATCCTTTGCCCTAAATGATCCAACAATTTGTACAATACTAGGTGAGTATAGGCGTTTGTAAAAGCGGCTATCACCACATTGACTGGATTGAGGATAACGTATTTGTCATTTGCATACCTCCACTGCACTTGAGAGACTTTGTTGCTGACAAAGCCAAAATAAGAGACCTGATACTCATCCAAGAACAGGTAATCGAAGAAGTCTTGGGTGTGTTTAACAAGCGTAGTGGTAAGCTGGTTAGGCTTCTGACCAAATTTTCCACAAAGAGAATTCAGAAATAACTTGGAAATTTGTCTCTTAGAGGGGTTTAAGGTTATGTTTTTGCACTCCAAAAATACGCCTTCTTTCACGAAATCGTCATCAACAAAGCGCTTGTGGGAAGCCTCGTCCTGGGCTCATGATGGCCAACTAGAGGCCTCCTGTTTGCCTTTCAGATGAATTTTGATGTAGTCGGAAAATAAATCTGCAGTGCTCTGGTCGTAGTGCCATATCTCATGAATTTTTAAAACTCTGTACCCTTTATCTAAGGCCTTTAGTACTTCAATGCTGCACCATGTTCCTGATAAAGACCTTTCCCGATCATTGTGATGACAAAGGCCGGTTGATGTCTGGGTTTCTGCACACGTAAGGCACAGAGTGAACATTAATTTACCGCAAATTCTTAAAGGGAGGACCGGAAAATACAAATTGTGAAGGGCTAGCATGGTGATTTTAATGAGCTTGAAGTCATATTTAAGGTCGGATGGCCGATCGGGTAGGTCTTTGTTTTGTTGATGTAAGGGTACAGACTTGTAAAATCGTAATAATGAATTTGCTCATCGTCTTGAACCTTATGATATAATTTGATAGTGTTGGTGTGCCCTCCATACAGGGCATCACGGGGGCTGATAGAAAACTCAAATCGCTTTAAGAAATCCTGAAGCTCCTAATCATCTTTTTTCATGCGTTCCCACTGGTGCTCCCAAATCACTTTAACCGCCGGATTAAATTTTTCACGTAATTTCTTCAGTTTGTTGTCAAACATTTTTAACGATTCAGCATAAGAATGTACCCGTGATAGGATGTTTGGCTTGTGCATCATAGCACTTTGGACATCCGTGATAAAAGCAACCAGCAAACTCAAAAGCCACCGGTACATCCTGAATTTTGGCGTAACCATCTAGATAAAATGAGCCCATCTTTACTTCACCGTGATTCAGGGCATGCTGAATGTTTATTTTTACCTTCTTGGAAAGAAACATCAACCACTAAGTAGAAGCATTAGAATAAGCTTTGTGGGTGCTTTTGGGATTATCACTCAGAATTATTCCATTTGATTTATTAGGCATGCAATTTTGTCTGTACATGGACAGGCAGAGAGAAGCTAGGGTTATACACTGAAATGGATCAATATTACCAATCCTGAGCACTTCCTCTCTAAATTTCATGCAAGCTGTTCTCAAAATAACAACGTTGTTTCTACAATAGCAAGCCATTTCTTGTCTAAAGCTGAAGGTTTCACTTTTAATCGAATCATACCAAGACAAAAATTCCTCTCTTTCCTTGCTCATCATGTGCTGAATGGTGTAATATTTAGAATCTGGGTACAAACTTTTTTAATTTTGATTTTTAGCGGTGTTAAAGAAATGGGGAAAGTACCCTTTTTTTGGAATCTCATACTGCTCAATTTCATAGGTAAGAAATTCAACAAGTCGATAAATCTCAAGTTATAATCTTCTTCTATAAAACGAGATATTTCATTAGGAAATAGCCGTTATACCCCTTAGAATTGTGAGATATGAACGTGTAATCTTGGCATTTCAGGCAATGATATCTGTTGGAGAACTTTGCTACGCTGTCCTCACTGGTCCTACTCCATGATTTACCGTTCCAATGCATGCAGTGGATGTAATTTGGGATGTGGGTTCCGTCATCTTGATGGCACTCAAAGTCGTAGAACATGTACTTTTTGTGGACCGGTCTTTGCGGTAAGCTTTGAATAAAACACTGATGATTTTCATCCGATTCTTTCTTTACAACTCTACAAATGCGACAGTCTCTGGGACGACATTTGTGAGGTTTTGACTTGGCTTTCAAGCTGTATCTCTGGTAACAAAGAATGCACACTTTAAGGATGTCGCAGATGCTTTCAGACTGACGTGTCTTTTGATTAAATTTACGCGTTTTGTGGAGCTTGAAGCAAATCCTTGATCGGCAAAAATGATTGCAATCGGGGCATCGAAAAGCCTCACGTCAACCCATCGGCAGTCTGTAGATAAACAGACATCACAGTGATGGTCACAGTGATGTTGAGATGGGCTAGAATATCCTGTGTAGCAAAAATCACAGATATAGTCAAATCCAAGAAATCCTTTTAGATTCAAAATACCGTAATAATGCTCATTGTGCAAAAACAGGAACACCGTCTTTGGTTTTCTGGCATGGGATGTTTCAAATTTTAATAGAGCGCTAGTGTTTGGTTCCCGGTACCAGACGATAATTTTAATACCCATTAGATTCTCAAATTTTTCAATATTTGAAAATGCTACTTTCTGATCCGGTGATCCGGTGGCCTTGACATGCCATTGACGGGTCTCTTGTTCACACAATTTCTGGTTGTTTCTGTACCTATCGTTTAATACAACCAGCAAACCCTTCGCAAAACAGCACTGATCATCCGAGTTGAAGGAGATCCAAAGGTGCTTCCGTTTCTTTTGCATGATTATATCATTGAAAGTGGAACATTCTTTATGCAAAGATCCCCCAGATGGGGCCCTTACAACCTAAACGATTAGCATCAGATCGGAATTGGTCAAAATAGTAGTGTAACTCTGGAGGAGTAATTCAATTTGGTTAAAAAAAAGTCCTCAACAGAAAGTATACCAGCAGGAGTTAGGGAAAAACACTGGGATTGAGAGAATTGGCATGTAATTCTAGCTGGACTAGATTCAAAGTGCTCGCAGAACTGTCTAATATTTGCTGAAGGGTCTCATGTATATGATTAAAAACGTTGGCGAATGAATCAAGTTTGTAGGCCTCTGAAAAATTTGAAACAGTGTCTAATCTCGATATTGTTAAATTTTGGACACTCAGTTATAGAGAAATTATTTAATCTAGAAGTAGAGTGCTGAGGGGAGCTTACTGATGGCTCTGGAGAAAAAGGATTCGCTGTATGCGAGGTAGATAGCTGTGGACAGTTAGCATCAGCATTCAAGTTTGACACGGATGGATTAGTCACTCCGGCTCCTGTCTTAGGATGCAAGGCTGAATTATCCAACTCTGTTAAGTCATCAAAAGACGAGTGTTGAAGACAGGCCTTACTTGTACCTGAGGTAGAAGGTTGTATTACTGGACTGTTCAACATAGTCAAGTCTTTGGTAGGTAAGTGTTGAAGTGGGGATCTACTTTTACCTGAGGTAGAAGGTTTTGGAGATTATACATTCGTGTCTAGGGCGCTAGGCTTTTGTGAAAGACCGGGATCTGAAGACATTCTGGCCTCAGAATAGGTATTATTCAATAGCTCCAGCAGAGCATTAACTACGGCTATTTCATCAGAATTTTGAACCTGGAGGGAATTGTTAATGATGTCAAAATTGTCGATCGGTTGTGTAACTGGGGATGGTGCTTGAAAAATTTGAGGAGATTGCGACGGTGCGGGGATTTTAGGTGGCTTTATAGAGTATTCAAGGTTATCAGACATCTCTTTTAATAGTCTCAGTTTTTCACTGGACGGTCTTTTCCTACCTGTAGTCCATCCAGGATGTTCACATTCGCTCTTGCTATTGGTATCGCTGCTGCTACTGCTGGTGTTGCCGCTATGCCTGTTTTCAGACATGACCTAAATTTAATCAAAGGCTGCAGTTATGAACACAGAATATAACGATTTGCAGTCAATGTTATTTTAATGAAAAAAGTAATATAAAACCTATCCTTTAATCTCGGGTCAGACCAATGTAAAAAGCACACATATGTTGTAGCAAGGCTACATACCTTGACAGTCGGGTTGGCCTCCTGGACTGTCTGTCACTTTATTATGTTGGCTGGAAGGGTGCTTGTAAATAGCCCTTCAGGCACCTTTGGTGACATTCCAGTCGGGGAGGACCCCGCCCGGTAAATATTCCAGCTGCCTGTTGCCGGCGTGAGGTTGCCATAACAACCATATGGGGTAAGGATGTTTCGGGGCGGAGTCCTCCCATACTGGAACGTCACCAAAGGTACCTGAAGGGCTATTTACAAGCACCCTTCCAGCCAACATAATAAAGTGACAGACAGTCCAGGAGGCCAACCCGACTGTCAAGTTATGTAGCTTTGCTACATAGTTCCCCCCCCACAATGCCAACAGAGTGGTGCCCTCTCTGACGAGGTTTAAGAAGCATCTTGCATATTTTGGTTCCCTTTAGCCGATTCACTAAAAAAAATTAAATAAATAATATAAAACAATCATCCATGATGTCTTTAGGGCAATCGGGGCAGGCGATCGCCCGGCCGAGTGACTCCTTGTGTGAAGAAGTGGTAGCCGGTAGCTACCCATTCGGCAGTCCAAGAGAGAGCGAGCCTGCTGCAATCGAAGTACCTGAGTGATTTGCCTGGACCTGATGAGGTGGATAACGATGGCGCTCTGCCCCTGCTGGCTGAGATTACGGAGCGGATCGAAGCACTTCACGAGCGGATCTCATCCATGGCTGACAGCATCCTATCTCGCTTGACGCTTTGCGAAATTATATAGATGACTCGATGGGAAAAATCCGAGAATATGTGGAGGAGCAGATAATTGGGCTGGTGCGGGATGTTGTGCAATGCCTGGAGAGGCACGATCAGCTATGGGAGGAACATCTTCGGCACGAAGTGCGGAATAATCTGCGTTCATTTGGATTAGTGAACGCACATTCCACTCCCCGGGAGCACTGTGCATTCGTGTACTCCGCCAGCCGTACCGTCCCTTCGCATGGAGTTTCCTAAGTTGGGAGAGTCATATACCTCAGAAGACATAATTCATTTCGTTGAACAGGCAGATGCTTTTCTGTCTGTTGCTCCAATGGGGGAAGATGAACTTTTGGGGGTAATTAATGCCTCCTTGAAGGGACCTGCAAAAAGTTGATGGCAGGCGAGCAAACAGACCATCCACACCTGGGATGCTTTTAAGAAGGATTTCCTGGAGGCGTTTCTCCCAGAAGATTATGAGACTGAATTAGAAGAAAAACTTTGGTCCATGGTTCAAGCTCCAACACAGAGCCTCCAAGATTTTGCCTATGATTATAGAGCTCTATGTTTTAGATGGCGACCTGAGATGAAGGAAGAAGAAGTACTCCACCGAATATTGAATGCCTGTAACCCCCGTTGAGAGGGATTGTGACGACCGTGGATGGTTTGGTAAAGGTTGGGAGTGCAGTCGAACGTGATTGGGCATCTAACAAAGACTACTGGGAGAGAGTTCATGCCAGTAAAAAGGAAAACCAATCCTCGAAATCGACCAAGCAATCAAAAGGTGGCCAGACTGAGGCAGGCGTCTCAGTAGTATCCACTATAGCTACCCTCTTGGTGATCCCAGTCCATATTCGAGGCAGGTGTGTGGACGCAGTGGTAGATACAGGTAGCCATTTCACTCTAATGCAGAGAAGCTGGTGGAACAAAATAGCCAGACAGAATGAAAAACTCCTGGCTACCTCGACCATTAAGTTTATCATGGCCGATGGGACTGAGCACTGGGCCCTGGGTAAGGTCTCGCTGAGATATGTACTCCATAATGCGGCTTGGAAGATGGATACCTATATCCTGGAGGATGAGCACTTGTCATTGCCTTTGCTCCTTTGTCTCGACTCTATCACTGCAGTAAAAATGACCATTCATTTCCATCTTAGAAAATACATGGTGCCAGGCAGTGGAGAGCATCCCTTTGTAGCAAAGGTCCAAGAAGAACTGCAGGGGGCATACTTGGGATTTTATGCCGCAGAGTTGGAGGTCTGCGAGACCCAAGATCAGGATATTGTTTCAAACCAGCTGGATGAAGTTAAACCTCTGCTTCGCCGATGGCCGAATGTATGGACGGAGAAGCTGGGGGCAACACGGATGGTTACCCATGACATACACACGGTGAATGAGGTTCCAGTGCGTCATCGCACTTATCGAGTCTCACCCCTAAAGAAAGGGATTATTAAAGAACATATCGGCAAGATGTTGGAACAAGGGATCATCGAGCCTTCATCATCAGCATGGGTGGCACCTGTAGTTTTGATAAAGAAAGCAGATGGAACATACAGATTCTGTGTGGACTACAGGGAACTTAATGCCAAGGCACTCTTGGATGCATACCCCATGCCTCAGGTCCAGGAGATTTTGGAATCCATGCATGGAGCGGCCATCTTTAGTACATTAAATCTACGCAGTGGTTATTGGCAAGTGCGAATGGCAGAAGGCAGCATACATAAGACCACGGTTTCCACACCAGAAGGTTTGTTCCAATTTCGGGTCATGCCTTTTGGCCTGAAGAACGCGGGGGCAAGTTTCCAGCGTTTGATGGAGCAGGTCTTGCGTGGGTTGATCGGGAAGATATGTTTTGTCTATATAGACGATATTATTGTTTTCTCCCCTGACCTTTACCAACACCTCCGGGATTTGGACCTTGTCTTTCAGCGACTGGGGCAAGCCCAACTGATGTTGAATGTGAAGAAGTGTCACCTCGCACAACCGCAGATTCATTTTTTAGGCCATGTGGTATCAGGAAAGGGCGTTGAGGTTGATCCTAAGAAAACCTCAGCTATTCAGAACTACCCTCCGCCCTCTGATCTAAAAAGTTTACAAAGGTTTCTTGGTCTTGTGGGCTGGTATCATAAATTTATCCCACGGATGGCTGACATAGCTGCCCCACTCAACCACTTGAAGAAAAAGGACATTTCCTGGAACTGGACCACAGAGTGCCAGGAGGCAGTGGACCAATTAAAGGCAGCGTTGCAAAGTCCGTCCATCCTGGCTCAACCAGACCAACAGTTAACTTTCCAGGTACACACTGATGCCAGCAATATAGGGCTCGGGGCGGTCCTCACGCAAAATATGGATGGAATGGAGAAGGTGATTGCCTATGCATCAAGGAGTCTGCATGGCCCTGAAATCAACTATTCTACTTCTGAAAAAGAGTGCTTAGCTGTGGTTTGGGCAATTTTTTTGAAGGGGTGGAATTCGAAGTATATATGGATCACAATGCCCTGACCTATATTTTTAATCAACCCAAAGTGTCATCACGCCTTACCCGGTGGGTATTGCGCCTTCAATCATTTACATTTAAAGTTTTTTACCGGAAGGGATGCAGCAACATTATTCCAGATGCATTATCGAGAATACCAGAGATGACAGGAATGGTGTGTATGACTATAGCACAAAGCCAGTGGTGTGCCCTGCCTTTAAGTTTGCAGGATATAGAAGAAGCTCAAGATACCTGTCCAGCCTGTTTGGAGCTTAAGGAGAGTGTTGCTAAGGCTGAACCTGGCCGCATTCATTTCAAGGAGCTACAAGGGGTGCTATATAGGTCCGTACCATCTAGGAGCGGGGGCACCAAGCTCCAACTGGTACTCCCAGAACAATATATACTGGAGTTTCTACACTATTATCACGATAGCCCTTTTGGTGGACACCTGGGGAAGTTAAAAACCCTACTGAGGTTACTAGAAGTGGCATGGTGGCCGTCAGTCCGCAGAGATGTATGGGACTACATTAAAAAGTGTCAAATCTGTCAAAAGTATAAATCTCCACCTGGTAAACCAGCAGGGGAGCTTCAATCCATGAATCCTTCAGAGCCAGGAGAAATGTTGGGGGTTGACTTGATGGGACCACTGCCATCTTCTAGCACCATGAAGACTATATTGATGGTGGTAGTCGATTATTTTTGTAAATGGGTAGAGCTTTTTGCTCTGCCTGATGCTAAAACTCATCGGATCTGCACCCTCTTAAAGAATGAGATTTTCACTCGGTGAGGGGTCCCCAAGTTCATTGTATCGGACCGTGGTCCCCAGTTCACCAGTGAAATAATGGAAAGGTTATATTTAGCTTGGGGAGTAAAGCGAAAATTGACAACAGCATACTATCCCCAGAGAAATCTAAGAGAGGGTGAACCGAACCCTAAAAACAATGGTTGCATCCTACGTTGGAGATTGTCATCAAGACTTGGACAAATGGCTTCCTGAATTATGGTTTGCCATTAACACGACGGAGCACAAGGCTTTGGGTAAAACTCCTGTACTGGTTGCCCTGGGTCGTCAAATTAGAGGCCCACTTGATCGGTTAATGGAATCCGTCCCTTTGCCAGATACACCCCAGTATTGTACGCTGGCAACCCTAGAGGAGTTACGAAAGAAGGTACGGGCTAGGTTGGTGAGGTCAACCTCAAGACAAGCCAGGTATTACAATGCCCGTCATCGGAAAGTGCACTACGAGATGGGAGACTTGGTCTGGGTTCGAACTCATCACCTGTCTGATGCTGCTCGTAAATTTACCTCTAAGCTTGAGCCCAAATGGTTAGGACCAGCTATTATTTTAAAGCCGCTTGGACCGAATAATTACCGGGTACAGAAAGGGACTAAGTCAGAGTCCAAAACAGATACAGTTAATGTAAGTAGCATTAAACCATATTTCGGTCCCCCCTTGGGCAGGGCTTTAGAGTGCGACCAATTTGGTCGCATGTGCGACCTAATTTCTCAATGGTGCGACTAAAAAAAATCAAAGGTTGCACCGGTGCGACCAGCCGTTCGAGGGGGAAAAAAACGAAACTCTGTGACTCTTAAAGTCTCCCTGTTGTTCAACAACAGACACACATTAGGCCCATATCGTGGTCTAAACCAATCAGAGATAGTGAAGGGCGGATCCCCGATTGGCCGTGGTCCAGATATTCCTGTACGTGTGTGTACGTTTGAAAATGCATGTGATGCAGTCAGACAGAGAGAGGTGAGTAGCCCATCAGGTAAACAGTGGATGTAGCCGCGGATTATGAGAGAAGATGAAAAGAACGATTGACAGCTTTTTCGTTAAGAATGTTAAGTTAGGGCCTGATCCGCCTGAAAATCATAACCAATGCTCTGACACGGAGCCATCAACCTCCCAAGTTATAGCAAGCCCTGGTCCGGAGACGGCATTAGATAATGAGCCACATACGATCGAGTCCGAGCCCACTGAAATTAAAAGGGGTAAAGTGTATACATTTCAAAAAGAGTGGCTTGACCAGTTTCCCTGGCTAAGATACAGTAAAGTCGATAATATAATGCACTGTATTTACTGTAAAGAGTGTGGGAAGACCATGGCCGGCAGTAGTGCATTTGTGACTGGTTCTAATACATTTAGAATTGAAACGCTGAAAAAGCACAATGCATCTATAAAACACATTACATGCCGCGATAAATGCACTGCTCAAGTGTTCCCTCTCCCCGCTGCCTTTCAGCGGCAGGCAGCAGCAAACAGAGCATCAGACGAGGCAGAGATGATAATTAAGTTTAACGTTGCCAACAATATTGCAAAAGAAGAACTTCCCTTCACTAAATTCAAGTCCGAAATAATTCTTATGAAGAAAAATGGCTTGAACGTAAACCCGACGTACAGCAATGATGTTGCGTGCGCCCAATTTATAGGAGTCATCGCGGATACATTGAAAAAAACACGTCTGTGCAAATTGCAAACAGAGCGTACATGGCATTCCTGATCGACGGAGACACAGATATCGCCACAAAGGAATGCATCATTGTGTACAGTCATATCTTGCGGAGAGGAAGACCGGTGAATATACTTATTGGACACATTGAGGTCGAGCATGCTCATGCCCAAGTCTGGAAGATTTTGATGCTAGAGAGAGTGTGGCCAGCTGGTTTAGTCAAGGCCAAAGATCAAGAAGGCCAAACTACAGGAGTTGGCCATCCGAGGGGCATGTGACTGCAATGGAGGATAGTCCATAAGACATTGAGCCATGAGATGTTCAGTTTGAAGCCCTTGAAGCTTCAGTATGCATCAACAACATTTGCTCAGACTACTTTAAACTAGAACGTGGCACTAGACAAGGATGCCCCTTGTCACCGCTGCTGTTTGCGATTGCCATTGAACCACTGGCAATACATTGTCGAAATACTGATCAGATAAAGGGGATTAGCAGAGAAGGACTGGAACAGAAAATCTCATTATATGCAGATGACATGGTACTATATATATCAGACCCAGAAAATTCTGTGCCTGCAGTCTTAGCAGCACTCACAGAATTTCAAAAGATCTCTGGTCTCAGAATTAATCTGAATAAAAGTGTACTCTTTCCAGTGAACTCTCAAGCATATAATATTAGATTAGATACCCTACCTTTTATCATTGCAGAACAGTTTAAATACCTCGGGGTAAACATTACAAGTAAACATAAAGCTCTATATCAACAAAATTTCGCCGTTTGCATGGAAAAAATTAAACAAGACTTGCATAGATGGTCAACCCTTCATCTCACACTAGCTGGAAGAATTAACACTGTTAAGATGAATATTCTTCCTAAACTCCTTTTTTTATTTCAAAACATCCCAATATACATTAATAAATCATTCTTTAGGCAATTAGATTCAACAATAACCTCATTTATTTGGAATTCAAAACATCCACACATCAAAAGAGCGACCTTACAAAGACAAAAGGCAGAAGGCGGCATGGCTCTACCTAACTTCCAGTTTTATTACTGGGCAGCAAATATACAAGCGATAAGAACCTGGACACAAATAGAAGAACATACACAGGCTTGGACCGCAATAGAAGTAAAATCCTGCAGTACTTCTTTGTATTCCTTGCTCTGTGCTCCAATAAACACACGCTATCGGCAATATACAAATAACCCAATTGTGCTCCACTCACTTAGAATCTGGAACCAATGTAGAAAGCATTTTAAGATGGAGAAGCTTCTATCTGTGGCACCCCTGCAAGAGAACCACCTCTTTCAACCTTCGCAAACATATGTAGTTTTTAATATCTAGAAAAAATTTGGAATTAACTTGCTTAGAGATCTTTATATAGACAACATCCTATGAACAATTACATTCCAAATTTAACATTCCAGCTACACATTTCTTTCACTATCTTCAAATCAGAAACTTTGTTAAACAAAACCTTCCAGATTTTCCTCATCTTGCACCCTCATCCATGCTGGAAAAAATATTGCTCAATCTCAAGGACTTAGACTCCATCTCTACAATATATAAAATCATTTTACAATCCCTCCCTTTCAAAGATCCAAGAGGACACTGGGAAAAAGATTTCTCAATTAATATATCAGAAAAGGAGTGGAAAGTAGCAATGCAGAGAATTCACTCGAGCTCCATATGCGCAAAGCATACAATTATACAACTTAAAATTATATATCTGTCTCGACTAAAACTCTCCAAAATGTTTCCAGGGCATGATCCAACCTGCGAACGTTGCAACCAAGTCCCAGCCTCACTAGGTCACATGTTCTGGGCCTGCACCAAATTAACATTATTCTGGACAAAAATTTTAATTACCTTTCAGATAGCCTTGGACTCACAATCCCTCCTAACCCATTAACAGCTGTGTTTGGGGTTCTTCCAGAGGGTTTAAAGTGGAGAAAGACAAACAAATTGTGATTGCATTCACTACACTCTTGGCACGCAGATTTATTCTGATAAACTGGAAGAACCCAAACTCTCCTCTTTTAAGTCAGTGGGAAACCGATGTGTTATATTATTTGAAGTTGGAAAAAATCAAATACTCAGTTAGAGGATCCGTACATACATGGCAGGATCTAATCAGTAATATTTTAAAATAAGTTCATAAAGCACAGAGAATTTATTAATTTAGGTATGTTTACAAGCCTTAAATTTAACGCCGTTTGGCTTGCTCTCTCTCTCAGGGGTGGGGATCGATCTGTTCTTAACTTCATTTTTCTTTTGTAAAAACTTGATTGCTTTGTATGGATTGTAATAAAAATAATAAAAAGAAAAAAAAATTTTCTTCTTAATAAAAATTTGAATGCAGTACTTCGCCGCTACAAAGCGCGGGTATTTTGCTAGTTATAATTATAAAGCAAAGGATAGATTTTTTATATGTGATTTAAAAGGGAATTGCTGTATACTATTTACGTCTGTGTGATTTTTAAAAGGCTTATATCGAACTAGTTATCTCATGCTTTACACGCATTACCTAAAATCGAAAGTTAAAAACCACAAAACGGGCTTTCTCCGCGAAGGAACCCGCAACAGCATGATAGGGCGGGGGATGGGGTTGGGAGCGTGCACACAGGCATGCACGCGCAGGGGGCCCATTAGCTTTGAGCTATACAGACATACTGTATGCCTGCTCGTTTGAACGACCGCGCAGAGCCCCTGTCAGCTTGCCTTTCTGTGAAGTGGTTAAGGTTTTTTCATCGCAGGGCCTGTCAGCCTGACTTTCTGTGAGAAATCTGATTCACAGCTACTGCCGTAAAAATGCCTTTCTGCAAGAGGATTTTCTGTGAGATGGGGAAAGGCTGATTGACTGCAGGACCTGTAAGCGTTTTTGATAGAAAAGATTTTACAAATTATAAAGCAAAGGTTAGATAGATATTTTAGTCTCGTGATAATATTAAAATAATTGATACATGCAGGTGCACGATCAAACACAGTATATACATGAACATGTCTGGATATGTTGATCAGGTCTCGGGCTCATGGCAAGGTCGTTCTTTTGATATAAAGGGCCTCGGGAGAAGGGGCAGGGAGGGGATTGCCAGCCAACAAACAGGTGTTGACAGATCCAGGGGCCAGGGCTCTAGACTAACTTTTTCACTGGTTGCACTGGTGCGCCTAACTTTTTTTCTTAGGTGCACTAGCACAAAAGTTAGGTGCACCCAAATTTTCAACCGCATCACATTTAACACCACAGTTTTACACGTTCACTTTATTTATTTATTTGTTTTTTTAATCGCTGTCCATATAGGCAATATTGACTTGTAAATGATTAACTAACAATCTGGTCAATATAAAGTTCTTTATTTGAAGGCAAGCACAATTCTACAAGAAAGGTAACTTACTGAAAAAGTATTGGTGCTTAAAGTGCTTTACTGAGCTGAAATTTAAACTTAAAAAATCTCAAGATAAATTAACTAAAAAGAAAATCTAAATTAAGTGTTTTAAGGGCTTCAAACTGAACATCTCATGGCTCAATGTGTTATGGACTATCCTCCATTGCAGTCACATGCCCCTCGGATGGCCAACTCCTGTAGTTTGGCCTTCTTGATCTTTGGCCTTGACTAAACCAGCTGGCCACACTCTCTCTAGCATCAAAATCTTCCAGACTTGGGCATGAGCATGCTCGACCTCAATGTGTCCAATAAGTATATTCACCGGTCTTCCTCTCTGCAAGATACGACTGTACACAATGATGCATTCCTTTGTGGCGATATCTGTGTCTCCGTTGATCAGGAATGCCATGTACGCACTGTTCGCAATTTGCACAGACGTCTTTTTTTTCAATGTATCTGCGATGACTCCTATAAATTGGGCGCACGCAACATCATTGCTGTACGTCGGGTTTACGTTCAAGCCATTTTTCTTCATAAGAATTATTTCGGACTTGAATTTAGTGAAGGGAAGTTCTTCTTTTGCAATATTGTTGGCAACGTTAAACTTAATTATCATCTCGGCCTCGTCTGATGCTCTGTTTGCTGCTGCCTGCCGCTGAAAGGCAGCGGGGAGAGGGAACACTTGAGCAGTGCATTTATCGCGGCATGTAATGTGTTTTATAGATGCATTGTGCTTTTTCAGCGTTTCAATTCTAAATGTATTAGAACCAGTCACAAATGCACTACTGCCGGCCATGGTCTTCCCACACTCTTTACAGTAAATACAGTGCATTATATTATCGGCTTTACTGTATCTTAGTCAGGGAAACTGGTCAAGCCACTCTTTTTGAAATGTATACACTTTACCCCTTTTAATTTCAGTGGGCTCGGACTCGATCGTATGTGGCTCATTATCTAATGCCGTCTCCGGACCAGGGCTTGCTATAACTTGGGAGGTTGATGGCTCCATGTCAGAGCATTGGTTATGAGAAAATTCTTTGTGAGTTGTGGTAATCAAATCTCAAAGACACATGATATCCGATATGGTGTTCCACAAGGCTCTATCCTGGGTCCGCTGTTATTCTCAATCTACATGCTTCCGTTAGGTCAGATTATCTCAGGTTACAACGTGAGCTACCACAGCTATGCTGATGACACACAGCTGTACTTATCTATAGCACCTGATGACTCAGACTCTTTCGATACACTAACACAATGTCTTACTGGTATTTCTGAATGGATGAATAGTAATTTTCTCAAACTAAATAAAGAGAAAACTGAAATTTTGGTAATTGGCAATAATGGATTCAGCGAGGTTATCAGAAATAAACTTAATGCCCTGGGATTAAAAGTTAAGACGGAAGTAAAAAATTTAGGGGTAACCGTTGACTGTAATCTGAATTTTAAATCGCATATTCATCAGACGACTAGGACAGCATTTTTTCACTTAAGAAACATAGCTAAAGTTAGACCTCTTATATCATTGAAAGATGCTGAGAAATTAATTCACGCTTTTGTTTTCAGTAGACTAGATTACTGTAACGCACTCCTCTCAGGACTACCCAAAAAAGACATAAATCATTTGCAACGAGTGCAGAATGCAGCTGCTAGAATCCTAACTGGGAAAAGAAAATCCGAACACATTTCTCCAGTTTTGATGTCACTACACTGGTTGCCTGTGTCATTCAGGATTGACTTTAAAATACTGCTTATGGTTTATAAAGCCTTAAATAATCTCGCTCCATCTTATATATCGGAATGCCTGACACGTTATATTCCAAATCGTAACCTTAGATCTTCAAATGAGTGTCTCCTTATAATTCCAAAAGCTAAACTTAAAAGAAGTGGTGAGGCGGCCTTCTGCTGTTATGCACCCAAAATCTGGAATAGCCTGCCAATAGGAATTCGCCAGGCAAATACAGTAGAGCACTTTAAAACACTGCTGAAAACACATTACTTTAACATGGCCTTTTTATAACTTCAATTTAACTTAATACTGATACTCTGCATGTTCAATTCTTCATAATAACTATTCATGGTGGCTCTAAAATCCGTACTGACCCCTACTCTCTCTTCTGTTTCTTTTTCCGGTTTCTTTGTGGTGGCGGCCTGGCCACCACCACCTACTCAAAGCATCATGATGCACCAACATTGATGGACTGAAAGCCAGAAGTCTACGTGACCATCATCATCAGGTCCTTCGATGGGGGGGGGGAATTTGGTTTTTGGCGAGATCCGCCCTTCACTATCTCTGATTGGTTTAGACCACAATATGGGCCTAATGTGTGTCTGTTGTTGAACAACAGGGAGACTTTAAGAGTCACGGAGTTTCATTTTTTTCCCCCTCGAACGGCTGGTCGCACCGGTGTAACCTTTGATTTTTTTTAGTCGCACCATTGAGAAATTAGGTCGCATGTGCGACCAAATTGGTCATACTCTAGAGCCCTGCCAGGGGCATCATCCATCAAACTGCTCTTGACACAAAGCCTGGCCAATCAGTTGGAGGGTGTGGGAGTCTGGGCAGGACATACATCCATCAAAATGCTCTTGACACAAAGCAGGGCCAATAAGGTGGAAGGGATGGGAGTCTGGGTGAGGTTAGGAAGGGGACAGGTTGTAATTCACCAATCAACTAACGGGGGCGTGCGTATCATTTAAAGGTCCCTGGCTGTATACTATTCACCAACTTTACACATTCACTTATTGCTACATTGTCATTTTCCACCACTTTCCTATTTTTTCCTCATACTGTTCTTCCTTATTACCAATAATACAAGACAGTAAATAGTAAACAATAATACAAGTCTAATAACAGTAACTTTTAATTCTTTCAGCTCCCTTCCATTTTGTGGCATGCCTGATTTAGTTTTAGCTTCTGCTTTCTCTATCCACATGGCAGGTTTCCATTTCCTAGCTTTAGCCTGTTTGCCTCTGCAACTCCATTGCAAGATAGCTGTCTTTTATGACTTCAAATATTTCTGAGTCTACAATGGTAATCTAATATTATTTGCCAAATTCATTATGGATCGGCCTACTTTTGCATCTCATAATGGATGGCACACATGGACTGGCATCCGGACCAGGGTTGAACAAAGACCCTTATCTGGCCGGGTGGCCAATACAATGGAAGGGGAACACTGCTGAACATTTTCTCCCCAAGAACACCTGACAGTAATATCCCAGGATTGGGGTTCCCACACAGATGCCCAGAGGGCTTTGTGGGATCTGTAGTTCCATGGGGCAGCACTGCTGGTTTCCATGGGGGCCACTTGGGGAAGCTGTTGGGATTCATAGTTCCTACTTTCACATACTTCCGGCCAACCCATAAATGCTGCAAATGGTTCATTCCCTAGCACTGGAAGTACTCCCAGGTCCAATATAAAAGAAGACACTTGATCTTAGCCAGGTGAGTTGCAAGAGGAGCTGGACAACACTTGCCTGGGATGAGTCAAGGAGAAAGGAGAAGAAAATGTTTGCTTGTTGTGTTGTATTGGACTGTATCAAAAGAAAATAAATGCTTGTAAAGGTATTTTTGTAAATAAAAGAAGTTTATTTGCACCCTGGACTGTTTTTGTATAGTTGTGTCTGGGGTAAGCGGCCCTGTAAACTAACACACACACACTGTTCCTGTCCACACAAGTACTAATTATGAGTGATGCCTGAACTGCCAGTCATTCATTAGTATTTCACAATGGAGTCAGTAAGATTCCATTAATAGAGGTACATGTGGGTGATGTCTCATGCATATCGCTCCAGAGTGTTCCGCTTAAACACACAGACAGAGATATCTTATTTAGACAAAGATTTGAGTGATTCCTAATTGCTAATCACACTATAATATTCAACGTGGTATCCTCCACTCTTAAGTACAAATATTTGTAATGCCAAATGTCTGTCACTTTTAGTACTTATACTGTGCATAACATACACACACTTTTATCAAAACAATTTTTGCAAACAGGGTGCAAATATATTTACCCTGAAATCCTGCCCACTATGCCAGGTGTTTTGTCATGTAAGCTCCCATGATGACCCTATTTTCCCCTTTATATTCTTTATTGTGTAGACTTAACCAAAATGCTTCAAATCGCATGCACTTACAACTCTGTGGTCAGGTACACTACTTCAGTTCAGCCCTTCCTACCCCCTACCTTTCTTTATCTATAACCTCAAGCGTTCAGACAGAGTGAGAAAAACAGGCAGAAGAAAGAGCTTCACTTTTAACTTTGAATTATAGGCAATATATTTTGTTTTAACTAGTGCCTTACAAGCAAAGAGAATGTTGCTTTTATACCAAGACCATAATGGTAGATGTATGTTTTCAGGTGGCACAATAGTTTGTAGTTGCAGTCAATTCTTCCTGGTCAGCTCATCATTTGCACAAGCCAGGTCATCATATTGTTCTGCTTTTGACAAGATGCAACCTGGCAGTGAGAGCACGTCTTTGTAAGCCTCTCTCTCTCTCTCTTTTTCTCAGTGTAGCCCCTGAGAAACACATATTCTTGGGCTATTTTCCAATGAAATATAACAGGAATATCCCCCACCACCCCCAAAGCTAATTTTGATTCTTGTCAACATCCTTCAAAAAAAATAAGCAAGAAATGAAATGTAAATCAATAAGCAGTAAAACTAGCCTTCTCTGTCACAGGTGGCCGGCAATTCAGTCATAAAAATCAACATTCCTAAAGTGTAGGGAGTAAAGGAAAAATAAAACCTGGTTTGTTCCTCTTCCTTGTTCTTTAAACATTATAACAAGTACAGTGGTGTGAAAAACTATTTGCCCCCTTCCTGATTTCTTATTCTTTTGCATGTTTGTCACACAAAATGTTTCTGATTATCAAACACATTTAACCATTAGTCAAATATAACACAAGTAAACACAAAATGCAGTTTTAAATGATGGTTTTTATTATTTAGGGAGAAAAAAAAAATCCAAACCTACATGGCCCTGTGTGAAAAAGTAATTGCCCCCTGAACCTAATAACTGGTTGGGCCACCCTTAGCAGCAATAACTGCAATCAAGCATTTGCGATAACTTGCAATGAGTCTTTTACAGTGCTCTGGAGGAATTCTGGCCCACTCATCTTTGCAGAATTGTTGTAATTCAGCTTTATTTGAGGGTTTTCTAGCATGGACCGCCTTTTTAAGGTCATGCCATAGCATCTCAATTGGATTCAGGTCAGGACTTTGACTAGGCCACTCCAAAGTCTTCATTTTGTTTTTCTTCAGCCATTCAGAGGTGGATTTGCTGGTGTGTTTTGGGTCATTGTCCTGTTGCAGCACCCAAGATCACTTCAGCTTGAGTTGACGAACAGATGGCCGGACATTCTCCTTCAGGATTTTTTGGTAGACAGTAGAATTCATGGTTCCATCTATCACAGCAAGCCTTCCAGGTCCTGAAGCAGCAAAACAACCTCAGACCATCACACTACCACCACCATATTTTACTGTTGGTATGATGTTCTTTTTCTGAAACGCTGTATTCCTTTTACGCCAGATGTAACGGGACATTTGCCTTCCAAAAAGTTCAACTTTTGTCTCATCAGTCCACAAGGTATTTTCCCAAAAGTCTTGGCAATCATTGAGATGTTTCTTAGCAAAATTGAGATGAGCCCTAATGTTCTTTTTGCTTAACAGTGGTTTGCGTCTTGGAAATCTGCCATGCAGGCTGTTTTTGCACAGTCTCTTTCTTATGGTGGAGTCGTGAACACTGACCTTAATTGAGGCAAGTGAGGCCTGCAGTTCTTTAGACGTTGTCCTGGGGTCTTTTGTGACCTCTCGGATGAGTCGTCTCTGCGCTCTTGGGGAAATTTTAGTCGGCCGGCCACTCCTGGGAAGGTTCACTACTGTTCCATGTTTTTGCCATTTGTGGATAATGGCTCTCACTGTGGTTCGCTGTAGTCCCAAAGCTTTAGAAATGGCTTTATAACCTTTACCAGACTGATAGATCTCAATTACTTCTGTTCTCATTTGTTCCTGAATTTCTTTGGATCTTGGCAGGATGTCTAGCTTTTGAGGTGCTTTTGGTCTTCTTCTCTGTGTCAGGCAGCTCCTATTTAAGTGATTTCTTGATTGAAACAGGTGTGGCAGTAATCAGGCCTGGGGGTGGCTACGGAAATTGAACTCAGGTGTGATACACCACAGTTCTTTAGGTTATTTTTTAACATGGGGGCAATTACTTTTTCACACAGGGCCATGTAGGTTTGGATTTTTTTTCTCCCCTAATAATAAAAACCATCATTTAAAAACTGCATTTTGTGTTTACTTGTGTTATATTTGACTAATGGTTAAATGTGTTTGATGATCAGAAACATTTTGTGTGACAAACATGCAAAAGAATACGAAATCAGGAAGGGGGCAAATAGTTTTTCACACCACTGTAAAATGCTAATTCTATAAATAATGACAATTAAATATTTATCAACCTATTTGCAACATATAACTTCACTACAATCAGCAAAGAAGAATTACAACTTGAGTAACACTTGAAATCCAAAGATGAGAAGAAACCAAATTTGTGAAGTCAATTGCCAATGGTGGTGAAAGTCTGAATGCAAGGGTCTACCAGCAAACCCGCTGAACTCAGAATGTTATGAAGTTACTGCAAAAATAGAGATAAAACAAAAAGATCAAAGATAAAGATGAACACAGTGGTTAATGTAATTTCAATTTGTTGAGGACACGTTTATATGTGTCATGCAGTATGTATAGTTTAGGTTTTCCAACCAATAATACAGACAGCTTCACCTGCCAAAAGTGCTTATATAACTTATAGTTGGTCAGGAAAATACCCGCTTTGGGATTGCATTAGGAATCTGATAGCAATTAGACAAACTGAAAATTGGATTGATTTGGTTTGTTTAGACAATCCAGCCATTTCTGATACAGATCCATACTGTAGTCAGTGCATTTTCAAAATCAGCAGTATCAATTCAGTAAGATTCCAGAACAATTGTAGTGCTAGTCTACAGACCACCAGTGCCATATTAAATGCTCATGATTTAATTTAACAGCCTTTTATCTGCTTTAGCTGTAAACTATGATTATGTAGTGTTGAAGGGGATTTTAATATACACATTGATGTGGAAACTGACACTTTCAGCAAATATTTCACTTACATGTTAAAATCAGTTGGGTTTTGCCAAATTGTCAAGGGACTGACACATAGTCATAACCACACATTAGATCTAATTATTACTTATGGAGCTGACACGTAAACATTACATCTTTAAATGAAGTTATTTCTGATTATTACTTAATTATGTTTGACATGCCCTTACCAGCAATAATAGTGGGAGATGAAGGTTTTAGTTACATGGTCCCAAATCTGTATAATGATATGCCTGCCTGCTTGCCCCTTCAGTCTCAGCTGGACTGCCAATACTGATGCTCTATGCAAGAGAGGACAGAGCCGACTATACTTCCTTAGAAGACTGGCGTCCTTGAACATCTGCAATAAGATGCTGCAGATGTTCTATAAGGTGGTTGTGGCGAATGCCTTCTTCTACGCAGTGGTGAGCCGGGGAGGCAACATAAAGAAGGAGGACACCTTAAGCCTGGACAAACTGGTGAGGAAGGCAGGCTCTATTGTAGGCACGGAGCTGGACAGTTTGACATCCGTGGCAGAGAGACGGGCGTTGAGCATCCACTGAACAGTATCATCTCCAGACAGAGGAGTAGCTTCAGTGACAGAATGCTGTCACCGTCCTGCTCCACTGACAGATGGTGGAGATCGTTCCTCCCCCACACTATGCAACTCTTCAATTCCACCATGTAAACATTAACATTATACAAAGTTATTGTCTGTTTTACCTGCATTTTTATCACTGTTTAATTTAATATTGTTTTTTATCAGTATGCTGCTGCCGGAGTATGTGAATTTCCCCTTGGGATTAATAGAGTATCTATCTATCTATCTATCTATCTATCTATCTATCTATCTATCTATCTATCTATCTATCTATCTATCTATCTATCTATCTATCTATCTATCTATCTATCTATCTAAGGCTAAATCTATCTATACAACTTTTTCTTAGCGACTTACAACTTTTACTAGAGATTCTGATTATCTGTGCAAACTGCATTTCTGTTTGTTAGTCATTTGTACATGTATATTCTGTAAGTAATTCTTGAAAACAGGGGGTGTACAGCTCCCCAAACCCTGAACACACCAGACACAGAGGCCACATTCAGCACACAAGACCTGATTATCCCCGTGAGGGACGCTTTTGTCTTGTCCCCACAGTGTCACAGTTCCTAAGCACAATACAAATATCACCCTTTATTTCCTTTCTTCCTTGTTCCGCCTCCACCCCTTTCCTGGTAAGCTTTGCCCACTTTCTCCTGACTGTGGCTCCTCGAATGGAGTGAGGAAGCTCCTTTTATTCCGCTCCTGGGAGTGCTCCAGGTGAGAGCCAACTGTTACATGGAATCACTCCCAGGTGTGGTGGAACTCTAGTTTAGGGTTCTGCAGCTTCCCCTGGTGGCTCCCATGGAACACAACCGGGCTGTACCAAACTCCAAGTCTCAGCATGTAATGTGGGAATTTGTGGTGTCACAGCTGTCCAAGAGGGCTGCACACTAGCATCCCAGGGGAGATACTGGTTCATAGATGCTCTCTCTCCTGGTCCTTCCATTCTGTTGAAGTCCCAGGTGGGTAATGGCCATGGCTCCCGTCACATAATAACATATTTTTAAACCTTTGCTAACCTTCCTATATTCCTTTTCTCTACTTGGTATCTGGATGTGGCACTTGGTGCCACTGTCTACTGCCTGGCTGTTCTCCTACATATTAAAAAGTCACTTCAGATAAAGGTGCTTTGGAGTCTTTTGATAGAAAGATTCTCTCATCTGACTGGACATCCTGCGCAGACTCCACTATAAAAAACCCAGAAGGGGATAGGCAACCAGATGGCCAAGATCTCAATGACTGTGACTTTGTTTGTGACTTTCACTTTTACAATTAGATTTTCCACTGTTATCAACTGGCCATAGCTCATCTATTAATTCATGGACAGATACTGATGGTTTCCATTTATGTTTAGTCAGTTTCTACCTTGTTCTTTGTTTGTGTTAACATTTTGTATCAGTTCTGTATTTAGTAACTATTATAATTGATAATTTTATTTAACTTAGAATTGTTCACAGCACTTTGCACCTGAAGTCAATGAAGAACACTATACAAAAATAAGTTGAATTGTATTGTACTGAAAAAACAAAAAAACAGATATAATTGAGTATCAAGTTTGGCATCTATAGTCAGGAATGACAATTTGACAAAGCTCAAGAACTCCAGGAGGGTGTCAGACGCTTTGTCTCTAAGAACTGGTGTTGCTTCGTTAGAAGCAAAAGGTAGGGAAGTAGAGAGGTAATTGTCTCTACCCAATCTGTGCTAGAAGTTGAGTTGGAATTTGCCTCTTTCGATCCAAGAGAAGGTGGACAGAAAGCATAAGTTTAAATTTAACAGCTATGCCATGAGTGACTACATTGTAATATACAGTACATTCCAATCTAGGGACTTTCAAGGGGAAGCCCAATCCACTCTCTGAAATCATTTACATTTACATGAGCATCTGCTTACTTTAAATGGGGATGCCCAATTCACTCCCCCCCACCCTCTCTGTGCTCAATCATGTGTAAGTTATATATGGCTTTAAAGCCAGCTCACTTACCCAGTATTTTGTTGTAGGTCCCATGCAGACAGCATGTAACAATAAACATTTCTATCTGTGAACTTGAAAAGAGGACTGCCAAAAATTAACTTGAGTGAATGACTTAAACAAGTGAAAATTTTAAATATCCAATAATAATAATAATAATAATAATAATAATAATCAAATGTTACATTATTCCTACTAATTTCCCCTTTCAATTGAAAACAATATAGTTTCCAGTAAAATTGTGTTTTGCTATGACTATCAGCAAAACCCAAGTTACCAGGAAAAGCAAAATTGATCTACGGCAGGAATTTTTTACGCATGTGTAATTGTATATAGAATGTTCAAGAGTGGGCAGCTACAGTGATCTAATAATATCGTTATTACTTGTTTGGCTGGTGTATTTATCTATGGTGATTTACAATATTTCACATACAATTGGTTATATTCTTTTGTGTTTACAATTGGAGTACAGGCAGGTGGGGTGATGTACTTGTGGTCACACATTGTCATTAGTGAGATTTTAAACCAAAAACCTCAGGGTTTGAAGTCCTAATTAAAAAAAATACAAATACAAACATTTCCTAAATAAAAATACTTACTTATTTAGAACTTCTGAGACAACTGATTAACTGAGGGCACTTTAACTAAGGTCCACTGTCTGATGAAATTTCCTGGATTAATCCAGATAACACAGCTAGTAATAATATATCAGGCACTTAGCACAGTTTTGTTTAGGAAATTATTTTTTACAACCAATTGATGAAAGTGACCTGAAGAGACAAATGAAGAAAAATATACAGACTATACTATGGCGAGGCTATGGAATATTGGCTTTTGCATTTGTATACCAAGGAACTGTTTGTTACCTGCTGGGTATTCCAGGGTACTGCTCCATACTTCATCTTTGGAATGTGCTGTCAGATGCTGGGAAGGAAACCACTCAGAAACCTCTCAGTAAACCTGAGAGGAGGAAATTTGAATGGAATCAAGAGAGGGATGTGCAAATTCAAAACAGTATTCACTGTTGAAAGTTTCACAGGATTTATTGTTTTGTGAGGTAGTTTTGCCCCCCACTATGATAAAGTAATTCAATTCTATAGAACACTATTTATAAATACAGCAGTCAGTAAAACACAACTTGATTAAATAATATGTACATACATTGTATGAGGAGTTGCCCAGTCTGAAAGGTGGCACCATAGTAACATTGGAGAAAAGCAAGGCTCAGTACAACACAGAACAAAGCTGGAAAACAGGCAGTGGCCATAGAAATATAAACATAAACATATAAGTATAGAAAGAATGACAGAAGATTTGTAGTCTATCCTTTGTAGATTTGTAGATTATCCTTGTAGCAAAATTATAGTTAGTAGTGATGCCTTTAGGGAAACAAAAGCATAGCCAGTAGTGATCTCTTTGGGGGGTGTAAAGACACCATAGGTTACAGCCATGACTGAATATGGAGCCAAAAGTAAATCTTGAGGTGAAGACTGAAGGTTGGAGGAAGAGACCAAGTCCATAACAGATACAGTGGGTTCAGATCCCTTCACTTTCTGCATACTGTATTGCATTGTAAATATAATTTTAAATAGATCCATTTGACATTTTATTCAAATTTAAAAACTGAAAAGCATTCAAGACCCTTATATAAAAATTTGTAGACCCCTCTTTGGCAGCAGTTGCAACTTCACATCTTCACGGGTAAGTCTCTACAAGTTTTGCACACCAGAATTTGTACAGGTAATCCCATTCATCCTGCCAGATGCTCTTAAGCTCTGCTAGATTGGATAAGACTTGTCCTAATGTTACTCCAGAGTCGTGTTGATTGTATGCTAGGTCATTGTCATGCTAAAAGTGAGCACTCTGGAGCAGATTTTCTTCAAAGGCCTCACTATATTTGGCTGCATTCATCCTCCCCTCAATTATGATCAGATTCCCTGTCTCTGCTGCTGAGAAGCGCTCCCATATCATTATGTTGCCACCACCATGATGGTATTGGGAAAGTATGGTATTATGTAAGTAATAATAAGTGAGTGCCTGGTCTTCACCAGACACAGTGCTTGGAATTCAATTAGTTCAATACATGCTTGAAGTTCAATTTTTTTCTCACTAGACAAGAGAATCATGTTCTTAGAGACGTTTAACCTGTCATTTGCCATTTATTCAAGAATGGCTTCCCTGTGGCAACTCCATGCCTTATTGATGGAGTGCTGCTGTGATGGTTGTCCTTCTGATAGTTCTTCCATCTTAGCAGAGGGCTTCTGAAGCTCTTTTAGATTAATCATTGGACTCTTGGTCACTTCCTTGACAAAAGCCCTTCTTGCCTGGTTGCTCTGTAAGGTTCTATGGCCAACTCTAGTCCTGGTGGTTCCAGATTCTTACACTTCACAAATATTGACACCACTGTATTACTGGAAACACTCAAAACTTTAGAAATGGTTTTATACCCTTGATCTGATATATGCCTTCCTACAATTTTATTCTCGAGGTCTAAAAAGAGTTCCTTGGACTTCACGGCTTGGTTTTTGAACTAAAGTCGAAAGTTAGAGAATACTTGTTATAGTCAAGAATACATTTATAGAACATCAGATAAGACAACTGATAAGAAAAGTAAATTTCTGTTTTTTTTTAACATTGACACTGACTCATAATAAAATACATTCATTATAAAAATGGATACTGTAAATAATTCATTGACATAAAAAAAAAATTTCAACTTTTTGTATAATCGACTGAGCAACTGAATAATAAAATAATCTTCAGATAGAACTGCAGCCATTCTGCAGAATTTAATACTGAGATGAGGCATAAAGAATGGCTTAAAATATTAAATCATGACCTACAAAGCCAAATGTTCATCACCAGAAATTCCTGATAATTTGATGCTCATACACAGCTTGTATTTTTCACATAATACTACTCTATACACTTTATGAAAGGCAGGAGCTCTTTAAAGACCAAGTGCATACAGAAGCTAGAAAGGATTATACATAATTGAACTTTCTTTAATAGGACAATTCAGAAATATGCACCAGACTTTAATGCAGGTAATAGTTTCAACAGAATTATTTAACACAATACAAAAGTAGTAAGTTTCAAGCTAGACCTTTAGGCTTTTCAGTTACAGATTCAGTAATAGTCAGCAGATAGAGGGATCATGCTAGATATCAGCATTGCAAACAATAAGAACATAACTTAAAACAAAAAATAGGCAAGGAAACCAAGACTATTGTCTAACCTATGGTTGGTGAAAGTTCACTTAACATGGATACATAGACATTAATAAATAGGATTGTTTGCCTTTCAGATTTTCTGATTGCATGGTATACGTGATCTGCAGTACTGTGCAAGTTAATTTTTTACCAGATTTAAGGACCAGAACCTCTTTTGTCAATATGTGCTGTTGTACTCTGTCAACTTGTCTATTAGTGTAACCAGTGGACTGCCATAAAATGTGCTGAGGTACAACAATTCTAAGCTGAACATTCAGTTGTTTCTTTCTCCATCCTTCACTGTTATGAGAAAGGTGTAGTATATGCTTTAGCTGTCAAATTTGTGGCCTCAAATTTTTCACAATTTAGTACTGCATATGAGGAAAGTTAATAAAGGACACAAAGATTGTATGGTGTCCACATCTACAGCTCATCACCCATTCACTGCCAGTGTTAATGGGAAATGGAAGACTTATCTGGTGAATGGAGATAAGTGGTGATTGATTTTTTGCCAAAAATGGTTTTGTACATAATGATTAAACAAGTAAATTCTGGTTGCATCTGTCCAAAGGCCAATGTTCCAGATGTTTTGTGTGTTTTTCAAATGTCATTGTTCTTTTCATACAGAAAAATGTTTTTCTATGGCTTTCCATTCAAGAAAAGCCATAATTTTTAAGCCTTTTTCTCTTCATGGACATGTAAATTACCATGCTGACATTTAGATTCCTTGACGTATTTATTGAGTTCTTTGGGATTTCTTGAAGCATCAAATCATTGGATTTTAAATGAATAAATGGCTACTGGGACAGCCACTCCTGAAAAGACTGGGAACTGCCATAAAAGTTCATGAATTGTAAATACTCCTCCTTGCTCAAGAATGATAGCTTTCAGATTATTTAGAAATGGCCTTATAATCCTCCTCTGGATGTTGCACAAGATAGAGAACCATAAAACTACATTTTGCAGAAACAGGTTCTCAAAGAATCCTTATAAATAAAGGATCTATCCACAATAATGTAGAAAAAAAAATATTCTGAAAAAGAAAAAAAGGAGAAAAGTCACAGTGTGAAATCTACAAGAATAATCATAAGAAGCAGAGTAAAATAAGCGGACCAGAACACCCATCAAAATGAAAGAAAACGCGGTTCTTACAGAATTACCAAAATCCACTAGAGGATATTTGAATGAACCACCCCAGATTTCAAATCCCAGCTACCTTTATGCAATGGACAGGTTGTCCTGTCTCTTGAGGATCCACCGTCAAAATACAATAACCAGTACAAAACATAGTCTCACATATGAAAAATAAATAGAATAAAGTTAAAAGAAATAAGATAACTTGACAAACACTAAATGAACAGAAAAAAGTTTATAAAAAAAAAAGTAAAATTACAAAGAGAAGAACACAAAGATGACAGTCAAAAAGAAGCACCTGAAACAGAAACCAGATGAGAAATCCTGGGGTGTCCATAACATCAACAAGAGTGTTACATGTATTGAATATGTATTGAAAGTTGACATGATTACTGAAAAGATGTAAGCTAAAAATCTAGGCTATGTTGTAGGAGAAGATAATGTCACCATCAGATATCAAAAGGAGAAGCAATTCTGAATTGACCTTGGCTGTGGACAAAAATAAATAAAATGAGTTTATGGGTTTATGGAGTACTAATGGAGATTTTTCCTCAATCCTTTCAGATGATTGTGCCTTTAAAATTCCAAACGTGGAGTGGAATCTTGAAGCTGAAATTGCATTACATGTCTTAAACTATGGTCTAACCACACATCCTTTGTTAATAGACCCTATTATTACCACCATAATATAATGACAAGTCAAGCAAAATGACATCTTTTATTGGCAAACTAAAAGATTACAATATGCAAGCTTTCGAGGCAATTCAGGCTTCTTTCTTCAGGTAAGATAGACTTAGAAAAAAGTTATGCCACAGTGAAGAAAGAAGTGGTTCACAGAAGAGGAACTCTCCATGCTAATAAATGTAGACCTCTCTCCTGTCCATAACATCACAGCTCAATACACTCCGCAGTCATCAGTACAGGCAATATCTTTCTGATTTTGGGAAAGATTTCAAGGGTACACTAAGGAAAAAGTTTAGAAGTGACAAAGTGGTTTACCGATTCTCTCTTTTGCCTTTAGAGAAGTTCTCCTGGAATATGAACACTGACCATGCCTCCATAACCTACCTTTCTGGTCTATCTGCCTTATAGCCTTAGAAGGGCGGAATGGTGGCTCTGAGGCTAAGGATCTGTGCTGGTATCCTGAAGGTTGCTGGTTCAAGTCCCCATCACTGCCAAAAGAGATCCTACTCTGCTGGGCCCTTGAGCAAGGTCCTTAACCTTCAGTTGCTCCAGGGGTGCTGTACAATGGCTGATCCTGCACTCTGACCCCAACAGGTATGCGAAAAAACCAAGTAATTTCCTTTGAGATTAATAAAGTTCAGAAAGCAGGCACCATTTGAATGACTAGCAGCAGAGACAATAAATTTCCCAATAACTGCAATATAATTTGTGCACTTGGGTCTAATAAACATGCAGGACCACAACACTTTTTGACATTTACTCTTGTTGTTTTATTTCATGAGTTAATTAACTAAAGACAAAGTGAATATAATCATTTTTTTAAAATGAACCACAAATACCATTAACAATTACTATTAACTGAAACAAAGCTAAAACAGAGCATTGCAGAAAAAAATTAAAAAAATAAATGTAAAGTAAATAAAAAGAAAAAAAACCAAGGTAAAGTCCACAACAGAACATGATTGTAATTGCTCAATTGGCTACTTTTATAACAAAGATTAAGTGCAAAGAGCATAAATATTTGACAAGGAAAGTCAGTTTTACCAATGGATGTACAATGTCATCTCACTGCTAGCTATGCATAGGGAATAGCATCCTTTTCCACTGAAGGATGGTGGAAAGGATTGAAACTGTTTAAAACATTGTAATGCAATTGTGTATTGTGCAATTTGAAACTTATCCCTACTTTAGTACAGTAGTTTCTGCTTTACTGTCGCCACAAATATGACTGGGCCACTGTGGGAAGATACAGTATATTGGCTTAATTTGACACATCTATTTTCTAACCAACTTATCTTCAAATAAGGCAGCCCCATTCATTGCCTTCTGCTTTTTTTTTATACTTGCTTCTTCCTAGTAAAAATTTCAAGGAACTCAAGAATGTTATGACAAGTACTATATAAGAAATAACCAGCTTTAGCAGGTCATGCTATTCACACTTCTAACAGTGGACCAATTTAAAGTCACCAGTCAACCTACACAGTTTTACCATGGCAGAGAAACTGAAATATTAAAAAAAATTAATTGCAAAATTGCTGTAAGAGTTATTACACAAACTAGAAAATATGAACACAAAACTCCGGTTTTAAAGTCCTTACACTGGCTCCCAGTTAAGATTAGGGCAGATTTCAAAATCCTCCTTTTAACTTATAAAGCCTTAAAATACCAAGGCCCTGTCTATTTATCTGGATTTATTATTACAAACTAGAGCACACATTGAGATCTGAAGATGCCAGTCTACTTAAGATTCCAAGGATTAATAAAATAACAGTGGGGGGTCAAACATTTAGTTACAGGGCCCAGAAGTTGTGAAATGATCTGCTTGCTAAAATATGAGATGTCCCTTCAGTCAGCTTTTAAATCCAGACTGAAGACTTACTACTTTAGCCTAGAATAGCCATGAATAGAGCTGCTTATTAGCTGTGCATACTGTACTTCTGTTTGTTAGTTATTTGTACAGAAATATTAAGACAAAATTTGTAAACTGTTGCTAACCCTCCTCTCTTCTGTTTCTCTTTTCTGTTTCTGGATGTGGCACTTGGAGCCACTGCTGTACTAACAGGCTGCTCTCATATATATGGAAAAGTCATCTTAGATAAAAGAGCATTAGAAACATTAGTTTGAAAGATTCTCTCCTCAGACTGGATGGCCAGAACAGACATCACTATAGAAAACCCAGGACAGGGTAGATGGACAGTTGATTGAGGTCTCCAGGTGTGTGACTTTGTTTTTAACTTTCTCTTTTACTATTTTAATCTCCTTCATTGCCAACTGACCATAGTTTATCAGTTAATTAATGGACTGATATTGTTGGTTTTAAATTATGTTAAATCACTTTCTATCTTGATGTCTGTGTTTTAACAAATCTGAATTTATATGTGTAGCAGTTCCGTATTTAGTAATTAGCACAAACTATACTTACATTTTAATAGAGAATTGTTCACAGCACTAAGCGTCTAGCACTCAGTGAAGAGATCTATAAAAAAATAAGTTAATTAAAACTTAAAAATCTAACTTCTACAGTAATTGCACTAGTCTTTAGGTGAGCATGACTGAGTGATTGTTTCCTGTCATGAAATGATTTTTCCATTTCTAGTCCCTGCTGTTTCACCATTGCTGCCAACATGGGCTCAGACTCAATGCTGTGAACTGATCATACCAAAAGATAGGCTGAAAGGTAATGCTTACATTTAAAATTCTCTTTTTCTCTTTCTTGCTATCCTAAATTCAAATCAGAAAAAAATACTGGCTTGATAAAATGTTTTATTGTACCAAGATGTTATTAATACAGTAGGTAGTAATGATTATATAGTAGTCAACTATAGGCAATAAAATAAAGAAATTAATGTGAAATAAGCAAAAAGGTCCTCTAATACTAAAAGTTTAGGAGGTTCTTTCTGAAAAGAGAAGTGTTTGACTTTTGCTCAACTGGCATAACACACAAGTGGCTGCTGCTCTCTTCTTGTGCAATGTTTACTAAAGAATACTAGTCTTAATCACAATTGTTACTGATTAACCAGTTTGTGAAACCTTTCCTGGATACGTGCTGTTTTACTGAAAGATAAAGGCAAATAAAGTAGAATAAATACCAATAAGACAAACTCAGAAGGCTTTTTTGCTTTTCGCAACAGCTTTTTTATATTCATCCATCCATCTGTTCTCAAATTACAAATCAAATTTCTAAACATTAACTAATATGAAGAATAGGGGAACATTTTGAGAGGTGATTCTAAAATGAATGCTACTACTCTGAATGTTCAGTAATTTTTAAATAATTTTCCCCAATAATATGAAAACAACGGAACTGCAAAGTCAAACATTCAAAAATAAAATCAAATGAGCATCTGTAAATAGTGTTGTGATGTAATGTTGTTCAACATTACATGTTATGGAGAAAAAGGGTTAATTTAAATCTGTATAATCTGCTGGAACTGGTGGGTGCTTCACATTTCCAGAGATCTGATTTATAATTCCAGCCTAAAAAATATCTGTAGCAGTCTGAATATTTTTGGTATGTCCATATTGGTTTTCTACTGGATATGGCAATTATCTGCCCAAAAATATACCGGTTAAGCCAATTGATAACTCCACTATTATATAAATATAAAAAGTCCATGAAAAATTGTGGGAATGACATAGCTCATCAAGCACCAACAAAATGTTAATGGAGTCTACTTCTCATATACATTAGAACGTATTTTCTAGGGTGAGGTAGGGAAGATTGGAGAATTATACCATTCATTACCATCTTAAAGTAAATTCAACAATGGTACAATTCACTGTTTCAAAGCATATAGAGGTGCTAATTTTTATATATTTATAAATATGTTCACACCAAAATCCAAAAATAATAGCCATACTTTTTGAATAGCAAGGCTGCAAATTTTAATAAAAGAGGAAAACTGCATATTTCAAAGAATTTAATGCTCCATTTGCTGCTTCCAACACAAAGTACAGTGGATCAAAAAGTATTCAGACCACTTCACTTTCTGTACACTAAATTGTATTGTAGTTTTAATTTTAATTGGATAAATATGTCCTTTTTCCCATCACTCTACACTCAATAACCCATGATGACCAAGTAAAACAATGTTATCAGAAAGGTTTGCAAATTTATCACAAATCAAAAACTGAAACCTATAATTTATTAATTAATTCATACCCTTAATTCAGTACTTTGTTTAAGCTCATTTGGAAGCAATTACAGCTTTAAGGCTTCTTGGGTAAGTCTCTACAAGCTTTGCACACGTAGATTTGTCAAGTTCATCCAATTTTCCAGCCAGAATTTCTCTCAAGCTCTGTTAGATTGAGTAGGAAGCATCTGTAAACTGCAATCTTTCGGTTTCTCCACAGGTGTTCTTTCACATACTTGTCCCGAAGCCACTCCAGCATTGCCTTGGCTGTATGCTTTGCGTCATTGTCATGCTGAGAGGTGAACTATCACCACAATCTGAGGTTGCATACACTCTTGAGCAGATTTTCTTCAAGGACATCCTTTCACTTTGTCATAATGGATAACTGAATGAAAACGGATAGGCAAAAATGACAATTGTATCTATATTTAAATTAAATTTCCAACAAAATAAAGGGAACAGAAAGTGTAGGGGTCTGAAAACTTTCTGGAATTCACTGTAAATGACTTTTCTTAGTTGTAATCATAAGATGATGATTTTGTCATTCCAAAATTCCAAAAGGACCTAAAGACAGTCTCCTAGTCTAGTCATGTTTACCATTGAAAAAAAAATAACTAGTTATTTTTGTGTTGTTAGTATGGCAAGCCAAAATAAAATTTAGTGATACCTTAAAATGAATTTCATATATCTTAAATGCTTTTCAGACATCTTTTTTTCTTAACTCTTTGTGATCTTGAGCAGTCTTGAAATGAGACCCATTTTTGTATCATGTGACAACACCTTCAACCATGTCTTCTTTACCTCCTCCTTGGCCTCATCTCATCCATGTTCACTCTGGTGCTCCTCTTACCCTAATCATCCTCTATCTTTCACTCCATATGCCCAATCCACCCTTGTCTGTTTCTGCTCAGCAAAAAACCTATTGCCTTTACACCAAGTGTTTCTTAAAACTCAGCATTTGTCTTCCCTTTAGTCAATGACACATGTCACATCCACCTGATCATTCTTATCATTGTTTGTGTTTTGCTTCATGTTTCTATTTCATCTGTCATATATTGTTACAAAACAACATACTACTCCTCATATAGTTTTCAAAAACTTTTCCCTTCACACACAGTCCTACAGAAGCCAAATGGATAAAAACTCCTGGATTTTTTTCCATGCACCTCTGACCTTCCAAAACAGTGCTCTGTCCACATCTCCATCTGTGCTCAGCATGTCATTTACATGTCAAAACTTTCCTCGTTCTCCAAAACAACTCATTTGCTGATACCTACATTTACACTTACTATAGCAACATTCTGGACGACTTAAAAACTTTGTTTGCAACAGACTACCCTTCATGCCACTACATATTTTATGTAGCGATTTCTTACATCTCATGCATTGGATTGAAACTCCTCCTACCCACCTTCTGCACATGCATGTCCATGAACCCACCTTTTTCATTCCTCCTGTCCCTTTGCTCCAACCATCACCTTCATCCTTCCTGTATTTTTATGAAGGCCTTTTACTTTCAAACTAGCTTTGCAGTTCTTCTTGGGTACCCTATCAAATACATTCTCTAGATCAACAGATGCCCAATGCATCTTCTTTCATTTCAACTGATAGATTCCTGTTTTTGCATGATAATAAGAATCACATTTTTTTTTTTATCTCAGGCTTCAAATCTAACTGCTGATTATTAATTTTCAACTGATTCCTATTTCTTTCTCAAACACTCTTTCAGCCATTCATTATTTGCTCCAATCCCATGTATGTATTTTCAGATATCTTAAATCTTATATCTAGATATCTCAGTATCACCTGCAAATGATTTATTCTTTCAGATGGACTATCTGAATATTTAAAGAAATCTCCAACTGTAGATGAAGTTTGCTTGAAGTTATCATCCAGCAAGCTCTTTTGAGACATACTGTATGGAAACATGTTTGAGGTATCTTTAATTATATATTAGAAATAAAATATAAATTTATTCAAATTACTCTTTATCTTTTTAATGATATCTTAAAATATATTTTACAGATCTTAAAAAAAGCAGAACATCTTTTTAAAATATCAGGAAATGAATCTCTTAAAATGTATTTGTGATATCACAGTCAATGTAAAGATATCTGAAATACATTTTACAATATCTTGATTACATTTAGGAATTTTTTTTTAACTTTATTAATTTTATTGCAATCATTCCATACAAATCAATCAAATTTGAACAAAAAGTAGGATTAAGAACAAGTCGACCCCCACCCTGAGAGAGAGAGCAAGGCCAATGGAGTAAAACTTAAGGCTTGTAAACATACCTAAATTGATGAGTTTGATAAGCCAATAGAGATTAATGGAGAAGAAAAAGAAACGCAGAAATAATTGCTTCCTCTGTGCTTTAAGAGCTTCTAGATTCTAGAATTTTACTGATTAGATCCTGCCATGTTTTGAAAAAAATCTGTACAGATCATCTGAGTATTTCATTTTTTCCAATTTCAGATAGTATATACATTTAGGAATATTAAAAAAAAAACATCCAAACAATTTTGCAATATTTGAAATACATGTGATATCTTAAAATGTTGGCAAGCCTTCATTGCTGTTCATTTTCAGATATCGCAAATACATATTGCGATATTTTGAAGTAATTTTGTCAAGATATCATAAAATAACTTCTTGCAAAATTGTCTATTTCCAGTGGGACTTGTCTATTTTATGAAAGCTTTAAAAGCATTTGAGATATTTTGAAATGAGTAGGAAGTGAATGTGAGTTACCCTCAAAAGCATTTCAGATACCTGAATATGGAAAGGAAACTATTTAAAGACATCAAATTCTCACTTAGACATTTTCAAAACCTGGCAGGATCTAATCAATAGCATTTTAGAATAAGCATTTAAATTGAGGAAGTGGATTATCTTCTCTTTTCTTATTCTATCTATCTATCTATCTATCTATCTATCTATCTATCTATCTATCTATCTATCTATCTATCAAAGTTTAACTATGTTGGCCTAGCTCTCTTTCTCATGGGTGGGGATTGATTTGTATAATTTTACTTGCTTGTATGCAATATTATTTGATTTTAATAAATTCAATAAAATGTTTAAAAAAGATACCTGTATATATTTAATGAAATAGAGCAGAGACTGATTTTAAGGTATCATCAAGTGAATTTGAGATATTTTAAAATGCATTTCAGATATCTTTAAATTGACTCACATTTAAAATATCTAACATTCATTTTAGATTTCTAAAAACATTTCTAGATCTTTTAAAATACCTTCCTGTTCATTTTCAGATATTCAAAATGCATTCCAAAGTATGTAAAAATAACTGCATATATGGCAAGTCGAATTAACATTTTGGGATATCTTAAAATAAATTCAAGATATTCTAAAATGGAATTTAGTTTTTAAGATATCTGAAACTTATTCCCAGATGTCTCAGAATATGTACATTTACATTTTCAGACATCTGCAAAGCATTTAAGATATCTTAAATGCATTTTCAAATATCTTAAAATAAATGTTGGTCATTTCAAAATATGTCAATCATATTTTGAGATGAGTTTCTCTAAAGTTTTCTATTCTCTCAATTAAACTTCCTATCTATTCTAAAACAACTTGAAACACCTTTAATGTATCTCAAAATGAACAAGAGATTATTTTGTGATGTCTTGAAAGATTTTGGAGATCTGAAAAAGGTCAAGAAACTATTTTAAGATATCTGACATATCTTAAATTGTATTACAGATACTGTTTCTGAAATGATATTCAGATATCTTTAAATAATTTCATATCTGTTTAATGATATTTTTAAATTTATTTGAGATATCTTGAAATAAAATGTGAGATATCTTTAAATATATTTTAAGATATCTAAAATGTAGCAGACACTTATTTTAAGATACCTGAAATTCATTTTAAGATATCTCAAAATAACTTCCTGTTTATTTCTAGTTTCTCAAATACATTTCCAGTTATAACTTCCTGTGCATTTTAAAATATCTCAAAATAACTTTGTGCATTTCATGATATCTGAAATTCATTTTTAGATATCTTAAAATGGACATGTAGTTTAATTGAAAGAATATTAATTTTTACAGAAAGTTATTTCAAGATATCTGAAAATATATTTGAGAAATCTTGAAATGTGCAGGAAATTATTTTGAAATATCTCTAAGATACCTCAAAATACATAGGAATGTATTTCAAGATATTCTGAATTGCATCTGAGATGTCTTAAAATGTATTTCAGATATATCAAAATGTACAGTATTTCATTTCAACATATCTTGAAATCTACCTGAGATATCTTAAAATGTATTTCCAGGTATCTTAAAATACATTTTGATATATTACTAACTGTTAATTTGGCTTACTATATTCTTGCTCATTTCAAGATATCTAAAACATATTTCAACATATCTTAAAGTAGAAAAGAACTCCAATGGAAAGCATAGGAAATTATTACAGAAAGTGACATCAACATATCTCAAAATGCATTTCAGATATTTCAAAAATTCATAAAAGGTAAATTTGAGATATTCCAAAAAATAATGTTGAACATCTATTACAAATACTATACACAAGGAAATGTTTATAGAACTTATGAACATTTACAACTTCAAATATGGATGGATCTAAACTAAACAAACAAAAATAATCATATAATGTTTACTTTTAATTTCACAAGTGCATATTTGAATATTCAGCCATTTTTTCAGAAAGAAGTATATGCTTCTGATATGCTTCAACAAAAGCAACTTATAAATAAAGGATCATATACATCCAAGATATCAATTCATTTGGGCATTTGTGAGACAAGATGGATTGAGCTATGTCATGTAGAGATCCACCAGTGCCTAACTTGCAACAATTATTCAACATATTAAAGGCAGCATAGTACAATATCTCTTTACTGCACTTTAACAAATGGTTCAATTGAAAGCAGTTCAGCATAAGGTAGGTGCACTCAGTGAGTATAAAACATATCATAAATTATATTGTTTTAAAATATATTGTAGAAATTATACCATGGAAATTTAATTCCAGACAATAATAAAATTTCCCCACAACTTTTGTGACTCTACCTCTAAGAGGTATGTGTTTAAAGATGTTATGTGGTATTTATATTCCAGCATAATTCACAAGGTTGCACTCTTAATCCATACTATAATGACCTACAGTTTGCATGTAACATGCTATTTCTTGCTGTTCTGTATTTTGAAAAAAAACTCCAACTTGATCTGGAAAGAAATGTAGTTCTTAAATCAACTTTGTTTAACAAGTACTACAAATACAAAGGTATATAGCACACCATTCAAAGATCCTGTAAAAATGTTCCTGATTTTTAATCAGTATAAACAATCAAGGAGAAAA
Source organism: Polypterus senegalus (assembly GCF_016835505.1). Lineage (NCBI taxonomy): Eukaryota > Metazoa > Chordata > Cladistia > Polypteriformes > Polypteridae > Polypterus > Polypterus senegalus. The sequence continues at coordinate 181,729,887 of NC_053154.1, forward strand.
CACACAGGAAAATCTCCTTGAAATGTATAAGTTAAAAAAAAAAATCTATCATTGTTACCAAGGAAAATTTCCCTGAACACTCCTACATTTTAGGTATTAACCAATCTGTCTCCTCCCCATGAGCACATCTTGTCCTGCCACCAATTGAAAACTAATGTCTGCTAAGTGGGATATGCCAGGCAACTACCAAAGAAAGGAGTACAAATATCTTTTTGCAAACTCAGCTAACTATGATCCCTATAAAATCCCCAGTCACCAGGAGAGCTACCTTCACAGCCTTTTGAAGTCTGTTAGCTTCCATCATTAAAAAAGCCAACAAAACAAGCCATGAAGCTTCTGTTCCAGTGCTTTGTTGTTTTCGCAAGCCTAAGTAAGTGAAAATTGTACATGTTCTGTCTGTACTATTATTCAGGCAGTCTGTCATATATCATTGTTGAATTTTCTGGAGACTTATGAGTGGAACACAAAGAACAGGATTGTTTTGTCTTGTATAGTGCATTAAAATGTACAGAAATTTTAAGATTAGTATGTCTATAACCAGAGCAAAATGTAATAAATGACTGAGTATGATTCCCTGTGCTTTTTTGGAAGTAAATGCTGTAATGTGAATTCATTAGGAAACTATGGAAATGTATTTACATATATTTTTAACATGTGTTTCCCAAACAGTACAATGTTCTATTAAAATATTTAATTATTCTGTTTTGAACTGATAATATGATATTATTTGAGTATATAATTTATGTAATGTGTTAAATACTTGTATTGTGAAAGAGCATGAATATAACATTATTTTTTAAATTTATCTACAGCAAATGTTTATCAGGAATAATTAACACTTTAATAGGCTAACCCTGCTTTTCATCTGCATCAATTCAGGACTTAGTTCTCATCAAAATTGGAAAAAATGCATGTTTAAGTCACTTAGCACAAAAACTGATTACTGATTGTAATCATGTTTTGCCATGTTGGTTGACTAGTCAAAGAAATTACTTTCTTTTTCCTTTAAGTTACATTCTAATAACAACACAGATATAAACTGAATGCAATTAAATCTTGTTTGTAAAGTAGATGTTTGCAGCAGTTACTTCATGGCACTTTCAATGAACAAAATAAGTATATAGTGCTGCTTCTTTCTCTTAGTATACTTCCCCTTCAGGCAAATCCATAATCACAATTTAGGTTTACACAATAGTGCAGAGGAGATGATTTTAGTCTCAGATATTTACTGTAACGTGCTATGTTCCCTTTTCTTGATTCCTACTTCCCTGGAGCAACAGGTACCAATGCCAGGTGTCTGCATCAATGTAGTCTGCAGGGTTAGAAAGTGATAGTACATCATTGAGGAAGGATGAGAAGTATTTTTCACATAAAAAAAATAAGATTCACAAAAAGTCAGTATCAATCACAGTACAGAATCTTTTCTAACATTCCTGAACCAGATGTGAATTTTATGGGAGACTTGACTGTTTCTTGTGGAACAAAAACTTCAACAAGATCAACTTTCAATGTACAAATTCTAAAGTACATGACAATGCATATAATAGTTCAAAGGTAAATATAGACTATACCATAAATATGAAAAGAATGCTTGGATTTTATTTTAAAATTTAGTGTATTCCTAAATTATTAGGATTTAAACTGTTTCAAACATGTTAGTGACACACTGAGCATTTCTCAATTAACCCTTTCTGTGGAGCTCATGCCTCTTACAGCTCCCACATCCAACCCACTGCATATGTCCACACCATTAGATTTCGAACTGTTCTCTTACTGCTTTGTTAAAACAAGGTTATGTCTTTTGATAGAGAGTATAGGAGTAAATTTGTTGAGGCCATGATTAACCACATACATTGCTAAATAAAGAGTCAAGCTTCAACACCAGTAGAATTTTGCTAGTATATCAGACAGTAAATAGACTAATGTTTATTCTTTGTTTAAATGATCAGGCAGATTAGGCCAATTCAATGTAGACTGGTAAGATTATTTGTCATTTTTTTTTTTTAATTTAAGAAACACATTCTTGTGAAAACAGTGCTGTACTTCTTATTTAATTGTTTGTGTACTTTTACAATCACAATAGTGGAACCACTAAGCATTTGTTTAAGTTTTATATCTTGAAACTGTAGAAAGACAACAGAAGCAGACAAGGTCAATTGACTGTCCTCAAACTGAGAATTATGTGGAATATCTATTTGACTAGTTTATATCCTAGTTTTGATTTCAAGAAGGCTAAGACCATTACTATGTCTTTAATTTTTCTGCGTATATCATTTTCTTTCCCATGTAGTATATTGCTTTTCTGTTGAACCTTGTCTCAAGTGGTGTAATAAATCATCATTGGAACAAAAGAAATGTTTGGCTCTGAAGGCTGCGGTCCCTGGGATCTGTGCTTGTGTTCAAAAACCTGACACAAAAGAATGCCTGCAAGCAATCAAAGTAAGAGACTCTTTTTATTACTGCAATGTTTTATCTTGCTTTTTTGATATTTTTCTTTTTTAAATTTTAAATTGGGTGGCACAGTGGCGCAGTGGTAGCACTGCTGCCTCGCAGTTAGGAGACCCGGGTTCGCTTCCCGGGTCCTCCCTGTGTGGAGTCTGCGTGGGTTTCCTCCGGGCGCTCCGGTTTAAATGGGTGTGTTTGTGTGTGTCCTGCGGTGGGTTGGCACCCTGCCCAGGATTGGTTCCTGCCTTGTGCCCTGTGTTGGCTGGGTTTGGCTCCAGCAGACCCCCGAAACCCTGTATTCCGATTCAGCGGGTTAGAAAATGGATGGATGGATGAATTTTAGCTTGTTTGTTTTTAGACAAAATTCACCTGTAACTTATTTTAAACAAAAATCACAAAAGTCCCTCAACAGATGCATAAACTTCCTGAATGGTGATCCTAGGCATTTCTTGTCATAGCTGCAAAAGGTTAACTGATAGAATAGAGCTGTTTTCTCTTCTCTTAACTTAAATAAAACTAAAATTTATTAATATCAAAAGGTTGTGCCACAGGCTAAGTAAAAAAAGGTTTTTGCATCTATAGAATCTATATATAGAGTCTATGACAAGCAAAACCAGGCCATATACAGTACTGGTCAAAAATTTTTAGAACACCTCATTTTTTCCAGTTTTCGTTCAAATTTACTCAGTTGAACAGAGTTCATGCAGCATGTTTGACAGAATAAATGGCAGTAGGAAAGGCATACCTTAAAGGACCAGACAGGGCCTTGAAATATTGGCTGTGGACTACTGCAGACTGGACAATGTCTCCTCTTCACAGTAGAAACTGAGACTTGCTTTTTTGGCCACGGTTAAGCTGTGCTTGAAACTGTTGTGCTGTGATGAGCCCATCACTCCAGCTGGTGACCCTCAGAAACTTGTCTTCTTATTGGGTCTGCCAGATCTCTTCCTATCAGAGACTCTTCTTGTTTCCAATTGCCTTTGAATTGTGTAAGACACTGTACTTACTAACACATTGATTTTCTTGCAGTTTCTCTAAATGAAAGGCCTACACTTCTAAGGTTTATAATGCTCTGTCTCATTTCATTTGTTAATTACTGTTATCTTGCCATTATCACTGGAATATTGTCCAAATAGTACTTCAGAGATGTAGTAACACAGTCTGTTCAAAGTCTACTTAAGTCAGACAGAGTATTTTAAGAAATCAACAGAAGTTGGGATACCTGTGCAAACTGTTTGTTTCAACTTGAAAGGCTTACTTTAATAGCTGCAGAACTTCTGTAGGTTGTAAAATATTAATACTAGCAAAATACCTGCGCTTCGCAGCGAAGAAGTAGTGTGTTAAAGAAGTAATGAAAAAGAAAAGGAAACATTTTAATAATAACGTAACATGACTGACAATGTAATTGTGTTGTCATTGTCATGAGGGTTGCTGGCATATATATATATATATATATATATATATATATATACACACACACACACACACATATAAACATATATATACACATATATGTATATATATATATGTATATATTTGTATATGTGTATATATGTATATATATATAAACATACTGTATACATATATGCAGATATATATATATATACACATATATACACACACACACATATATATATACATATACATATATACTGTATATACACATATATATACAAATCTACATATATATCTACATATATATATTAGGGGTGGGACTCGATTAAAAAAATTAATCTAATTAATTAGAGGCTGTGTAATAATTAATCTTGATTAATCGTATGTAATCACACATGAAAATTTGCCCCAAATCGCAAATGTTTTTTTAATTTAAAAGGGTTTTAGTGGGCGACAGAATCAAATAATAGACATGGACATGAATATTGTAAACTCAAGCTCTTTAAATTTCTGAAAAAAAAAAATGCTTTTATACTGCATTTCAATTCAAAACAGAAACAAAAATATCATCCCTGGCTAAAATTGGGCAGACTTAAAAATAAAGTGGTATTTAAAGTACATTTTCAGAATGGTATTGTCTTTAAATAATAATAACAAACATTTCAACATAAAGTGCAGTTTTTCTTCTTAAAAAAATAAGGCAGAAACATAAAAGGTCATTTGACCAGCTTCACCTTTAAACTCTGAGTAACCTTAGCCAAAATTATTTTGTACATTAGGCTAAAACAGTGTGATCATTGAACATTTTGTAATTAGATGTAATTAGAATTACTAACGGTCACGGAAGTCCAATGATCCCCAGTAAGAGCCACAAAGTCCGCTTTCTGTAATGCATCTAATTTTGCTTGCTTTTCAGTGTGCACAAAACCAAGCTTTTATTAAGGCTTCGCTCGGGTAGTCTTTTGAAATGAAATTTTCCTCCAATCAGTCGTAGGAACGCGTTTTATTCCAACTCTAACATTTTTGTAGCTCTGATGTCTGCATCAATGTAATCGATATACCAGGAAATCATGCATTGACAAAAGTTCCCCTTTGCTTGGAATTGAAAGTGTGATTAAATGCATTATTTTTTTTAACGCGTTATGGAGTACATGCATTGAAGCTTCTCAGCTGTGCTTGTGCTAAGAAAAGGAAACATTTTAAAAATAACGTAACATAATTGTGAATGTAATAGTTTTGTGACCATTATGAGTGTTGTCAGGTCTGTATTTGGACAGTTTGCACAAAACCACGCTTTTATCAAGGCTTCCATCGGGTAGTCTTTTGAAATGAAATTTGCCTCCGATCAGTCTTAGGAACGCGATTTGTATCCATTATTCATAAAGCTTCAATTGGTGATCTGTCTTTCTGCGTTAACTGCATATTTTTTCATACGTCTCAAACCAAGGGGATGCGAGGATAAAATGAATCGGGAAGTGCGCGTACATACTCAGCGCACCCCCTGCCAGGGATCGAACCCCGGACCTAGAGGCGAAGTCTCTACCAATGTACGTACTTATTTCGGTGGTATGACGCTGCTGTCAGCCGCCATATTGAACTTTCCAACGTCACTAATTCTCCAACTTCCCGTGTAGGTTGAAGGCTGAAATTTGGTACTTCTTTCGTTGGTATGATGCCACTGTCGGCTGCCATATTGAACTTTTCAACGGTCTTTGTTACTTATGGGCCTATCTTCAAGAAATTTGGTACGCTGGAACTGAATTCTACTTACGTACATATATATGTCCATAGCCTGCAGCTCGGTCACCGTGTGAGGCGGCGTTGGGTCCCCCATCCCAACGCCTCCCACATTGTTGGCTACCTGCCTATATAAGGCTGTCCGTCGCTCCAGTCTCTACATTCCTTTCCTTGCTTCGCCACGGGATTCACGTCTCCCTGCTGATAACTACAGCCTTTATATTTAATCCACGGCTTCCCCGCAAACAAATTTTCAAAACAAACTGTATTTTACGACTAAATACGGTGCAATAATTATGTTGCCGTGGTCATTTTAGATCTGAGATAGGCTATAATTTAAACAATGAGCGTTGTTAATACCCAGCCATCATTACTCAGTTTGCCAACAGATGTCAGAAGGACGGATGCCAAAACCGAACTGCCCAAAGATAGATATCGACATTCCAAGCAAATGGCGATATGTTCTAAATTACTTAAGGTTCCAGAGCTGTTGAAGGGTTTAAGTCAGTCGATGATGTTAGTCCTGGAAAGTATGCCCCACCAAACCAACGTTCCAAAAACCAACCGAACTTACTGTTATCTGCTCGAACCAACACCGACTTACTATACTCAGCCGTCCTGCGGTGTCACTGAAGCATTCAAACATTCTTAGCCAATCATGCAATACTGCATCCGCCTTTATCTACGTTATGTTCTAACTACAGAGGCAGAGTCCCATTGCATTGTTCTAACTTGTACTGAGTCAAGGTATTGACGTGAAACCATACATACGGGGTATTGACACGATCACCATACATACGGATAATATCAAATCATATATAAGGATAATTTGAATAAAGCTGATGAAAAGTGCATGATTCTAAAGTATTTAAAAGAAATGTAATAATTAAATTAGTTCCTTTCACAAATAAACATGCTAATCTCATATAAACCTCTTGTAACTGATATCTGCATAAGAGACTAAAAATGTCTAAATTTCATTAAGCTGTGTTTGCAGCTACTCATAATTACAAGTAAAAAATAGCATTTTAAATATAATTTCTTTAGATAAGCATGAAAAGTGACACACACACCCCATCATTTACGCAATTGTTTCTTATTACACTGTTATAACATTTTGTATAAACTTGATTGAAATCATAGCATCATATTTTGTAAGTGGTTAATTTTATACATAGTTATATTCCTTACTATGTAAAGGCACTGTGCACAGTTTATTTTTAAGTTTGAAACAGATGAGCTTATTCCTGCATATCTGTCATATTATTTTGTTTTTAATAGTTTCATTTTGCTAAATAATTTTTAAAATTCCTTTACTATAGTGCTGCATGGTACTATGTGAGTATATAATGAAGGAATAGTATCATTTGATAGTTTGAGGTCTGAACTGCATCAACGTAATTTACATTTCAGAAAAAAGTTGACTGTAGCCATTGTCTCAAGGACTACTTACCAAGGATAGAAAAATCACAATACATCATGGGACCACAATATACAGTGATGATCACTCATCATCACTCATTCAAAAATATGGCAGATTTTGTTGTAGCAAAGTACAGTATTAGGCATATGTAAATTTCAAATTACAATGCAAATGTAGTCCAGTCTAAGTCCACCTAATGGCAAAAAGCCTTGATTCATTCAACATGAAAAAGATTTTCACAATTAAAATTTCAGTATCTCAGTGTAACAGGTGTTGGCATTTGTAACTTCAACAAATCCTAATGCATATATGTTAAACTGGATGTCCCACAGATTTATTACCATTACACTTTTCCACAATACGTTCCCCATATATCATCAGTGTGAGACCATCACAATTTTCATTTCTGTTGGGAGTCAACAGAGCAGAATAGTTTACTTTTACTTTTTCATAAACTTTTCAGGTATACTTGCTGTTTTATATAAGTATGCTGTATTGCTTTTGCTGGTACTTTCTGCTGTTTGCAGTATGCAGAAACTGGCATGCAGTTATATATTCATATCACATCCAAAATGCATTGAGTGCAAAGTGTAAGGAGGCAAATAAAAAATAATGACAGTTAATTTTATTTATTTATTTGTTAATATTCTAGCCTGACTTTTAATAAATACTAATATGAAATGGAGCTGGATGCCAGTGCCATCGCAAATCAGGGGATCTAGATTTCAACAATGTTTATATACATTTATTTATTATTTTTCCTATACAGCCTTAATTCCTTAATCAATGAATTTCTGTACATCAGCTTTAACTTAGAAATACAAAAGATATTTGCATATTTTTGTATTTTAGCACAGCATGTTGCCTCCCAGCACAGTCCCAATGATTTTGTGCACTTTACATTGATCTTTTAGGTAGCTCATGCTCACTTTTAGTCACACCAATTGGAAATTGTGCCACTGTTGCAGGCTTGCCATTTTTATAGGCCTCCTTGCAAATGGAGCTGAAGCTTTTCATTTAAATGATGAAATGCCAGCTCAAACTGTTGGTAACTGATGACATCCCCAGGAAGATGTAACTTTTGAGTGACATTATATAGTCTTCCTTTCAAAGTTAGTAGTCTCCAGCAACAACTTCCAACTTCTTGTAACAGCACACAATCACTGAAATGTCAAGGTGGTCTTTTCTCCTTCTGTGGTCATGTAGCCTGTGATGATGGCACATCAGCAAGGGATCTGAGTGGTGTAGTGTCATTTGACACACATGGAATGTTGAGCACTGCACAGTCAACTGAACAGCAGAGGGGTTTAAGGCTACATTATATGTGGCAGACGAAGCTTGTGTGGAACTACAGACATGGTAGTCTCTTTGCGGTCTTCCTTCCCGAACTTACACTGCCACTGGCATTCCAGGTCCCTGATGTTATCTTAGTGGTTCTTCCTCCTTGACTGCTGTGTAATGCCTGTACATTCATGTTGCCAGCTCTCCCTCACACTGTTTATCTGGGGTCCTTGGGTGTTTTGTCATGGAGTTACATAATAATTCATCCCAAGATAATACATTTTCCACTGTGGCAACTGCTGGTGGTCAGCCAAAAGCCAGCAATGCCCACCTTCTGCTTAGTACTGCCACTACATCGACAACATGATCTGCCACACTTTCCAAAGCTCCATGAGACGATCCATGCTGATCCTTTCTGAAGCTTTGCTGGTAACTACACACTGTATGGACAATTGTTTGAACCATTGGACCTCAGTAGATAGAGAAGCATTTCCAAAGTGAAGTAGGATCTTGTATTGATGCTACTACAACCAGTATTCAAGATTTTGAGGCTTTCCAATAACTCCTCATAAGAGCCCAACAAGTCAATTTTTGGTCTGTGGGACAATCAATATTTTGCCGAGTCTGATTGTAGGTCTTCTCCCTGTCCTTCTTATGCCAATGTAGCAGTGCATTTTAATTGTAAGTGTTATGCCAATGGATTGTTGCTCTTTTAAATAGTTTGTTGTCTTTAGAAGGACGGCTTGCTGTAGCTGCTCTATCTGGAAAGTGTGTGACTGTGGCAGGCTTGCTGTTTTTAAAGGGCCCCCAACACCTAGCACTGAAGTTGCTTGTTTTAATGATGGAATGCCTCTTACTGTTGATCATCCTCATCCTCAGGCCAATGCAACTTGTTGTGCCATTACAGTGTTGAAAAGGACAAATGCATTTACACATCCATTTTCACTACATTTCCCAGAAAGATTAGGTGATGTTGGTATTCACTCTCAGTACTGTAAATCAAGGTTTGGCACTTACATCATTAATTAGGACTTTCATCTATTCAAATATTAGAATAATTATGACAAGGCAGGTCACTCATCCTAACGTAGCTCATCAATCTTTATTTACTATTCTCTTGGAAAAAAATAATTAATTAGAGATCTAAAAATCTTCAAAATACTAATTTCAACTGCTTTGTAACTTATTCCATATATCTATGATTCTCTGTGTAAGAAAACCTTTGTAAGGTATCCATGAAATTTACTTTTAAACAGTTTTTATGTATATCCTGAAGTCCTTCTTGAAAAGCCAATTTAAAACTAACAGATGGGATTTACTTTATTTATTAACTTTTTAATTCTGAAAATGTTTAATAAGAAATAAATTAGAAAAGTACCTGTATGAAAATAGTGTGCTAAATAACAGCAAGCATATGTTTAGATTTTTTTGAGTGGACTACTGGAATAGTAGACAAAGGCAAACTTTACAGCATAATTTACTTTCAAAACTCATTTGATATAGTCCCACATCAAACATTAATTTTGAAAGTAGAAGCTATTTGCATCTTTGGTAATTTACAAAACTGGATTTCAATTTAAACAGCAGGAGATAAAGATGTAATACTGTGCATTTTAACACATGCATTGTTGTGTGTTGTGGGGTTTTTAGATTCATATTCTGACATTCATTTTATGTGTTTGAATTAAGTTTACCAAGCTAAATTTTATTATTGTATTAGCTTTATTTATTTATATCATGTTGTGAAGTTCTACTCAACATGAAATAATGATTACTGAATTCCTCCAATAGAGACACAGAAAAAAATACAGTATGTCGAAAGTCCTTCAAAGGGCTGTAAATGAGAGCAAAGTGAGTATCTTCTTTTTAAAGAAGAAAGTGCAGACATCTGTCAAAAGAAAGCTTTATCTCTACATTTATCAAATAACACATTTGATGGCAGAAACTGTCAGCCTGTAAAGCACTGGGTTAACATATAAATAGACCTGAATTTTAAAAAGTATCAACTCTGAAAATTGATTAAATTAATGCAACTAAAAGGCAATGGCTGACTCCAAGAAAACAGTGACAAATATTCTGAAGGAGGAGTTCCCTGACAATAGAAGCATGCACTGCATTGTACTTTACTTGACCCTTGTAGCAAATTACACAGATAGTGAACCATACATAAGTACATTTCAATAAATAAAATATATATTATACTATTACTTCAAGCATTAGTCAGAAGAAAAATGTTCTGGATTGTTAATGAATATCTTTCCAATATTGTATACATTTACTGTAACTTGATAGGTTTTAAATATTTTGAGTTCAAGTTTATTGTCAAGTGCACATTATACAATGAAATTCTTATTTGCATCTAACCCTCAGAATACTGATAGTAATACATTACCGGCAAAAGACATACACAAAAGTATACATAGAATGCAACATATATATATATATATATATATATATATATATATATATATATATATATATATATATATATATATATATATATAGTAAGAGATTAGCCCGGCCACAGACAGACACAACAGCGTAGTGTCCACAACACACACGTTTATTTACACATTATTTACAACTAATATTTAAAGTTCAGTCAGTCCTTCGTTCCTTTGGCCGCCTCCACTCCTGTGTCGCAGGCTCCGTCCTTCTTCCACCAGACTCCGGCTCTCCAAATGGAGTAAGGGGCCCACTAAGATCGATTAGACCTCTCTATTAAGCCGCACTGTTTTGTATGATATAGGGAGGTTCTTGACTTCAGTATGCCCAACTTGGAATACAGTTAATGTATTAAATTTGCTTCAATTGTCTTCCCTGAGTATGTAGATATTCTGGGACTCCATGCTCAGTTATATAATGTTCAAAGACACATTGAGCAAGAGTAACTGCCCATTGGTACCACAATGCTTACAAATTTATACAATTAGTGAAATAATCATGTTATCACTAAAATGTATTTGTGGCCTGTAGGAGAAACTCAGTAATGTATGTAGCCACTTTCTCAAATTGGTGACTGGACTTGCAGATGAGCCAAATTACTAGGAACAGGCATTGCTCTCAACTGACATGCTACATACTATTTACAATAGCCCTTGGTGTTCTTAGCCATAAATGACAATAAAATTGCTGTTATGCTCGGAAACGTGTCTTTTTAGCCAATGAACTGCAGCAAAAAATGAATAACCTTGTGTGGAATAACAATGTGTGGCATCAGCTCCACAACAGGTGTATTTCACAAGAAGCGATTGAATTAAGTTTTTTTTGCAAACACAGTCTCTAAAACTGTTTCCAGAGCATCGTGAATATAGGTGAGCTTTTCTTCAGTTTTCATGCATCCTTTGACACTATGAGTTCTAAAATGCATACAGATTGCTTACAAAGTTGGCATTTTTGTGGATTAAGTTTGAATCTAGCCTGGCACAGTCTACTGAACACTTCATTAAGCCTTATTAGCTTTGCCGGAATGGTATTAACTGAACCTAATAATGCCATCTAAATAAAAGTGTCTTTTTCTCTTTTCTTTGTCACTTTCCTCAATCTATATTTGCCATTAGTCATTTGACAAATCAAATGTACTAAACAAAGTGGATCCTGAAAAAGCATCTAAAGTGAAATCCACACAAGGCAAGCAATATATATTCTTAATTGTGACCATGTGATCGTCAGTAGTCAAAACAAAACCTATAGGAGCCATCCTTTTTATATACTAAAAGAACAGGGTGAGACCGTCGGCTATGGCTGTTCTCAATTAAGACAACATCCAATAACTTTTGTACCTGTTGGTTTATTTCTTACCTGACTATTGGAAAAGTACAGAATGCTCTTTTTCATACTGGTGACACAGCTGATGTCCAAATTCTATTTTTGAATAACTATTCTACTGAGATCAGTTGAGCTAGTGCTGAAAACAGCACAGTTCTTAGGCAGGAAATCATTAACCTATGCAAGTTCATCAGATGTCAGAGAACCATTTTCATACTTTATAAAGTATAATAGGCTGTGCTAGTATACAGAAGGATAATAAATCAGAGGGTATATTTCTGACCAAACAGAACTACCAAAAACTGGAGAACTGACATGCAATGAGCATTTTGTGACTGACGTTGTGGATGGTATGTAATGTTATGGGTGTTATGTGATTCGTGTCATGGGTATTGCGGGCTACAGCAAAAATGTTGCAAAAATGCACTCTGCCTTCTCCATTTTTCCCTGACTTGCTACCTCAATCAGTTATGGATATAAATGTAAATAACAAAAGGTTGTATCAACATAAAATCCAGAACAATAAGTAAGTAATAGCATAATTAACACAAACACAGTGTTCTCTAATTATAACTAAATTAATAACTTTAATGACATCCTATAATTTAAATACAGTAAAACAGAAAAAAATGTTTATTGGGAAGAATAAGAAGCCACAACAAACTTCTGTCACTTTATCTCCTTTATAGGTCTAAACTTTAGCTATAATAAATTGGCACATAACATAGATGTTATCTTTGGCACCAGTATTTTTCAAAAAGCACATTACAACACTATTCTAAACCCATTTTTCCATTTTAAGAATACTGGCAAATTAGAATGATACTGAGATATTTTCATACATATACAGTATATCAAGCAGGATTGACTACTATAATGCATTATTAAAAGGTTTTTCAAATCATTCTATATGCAGGTTTCAATTAATTCAAAATAATTCTGCAAGAATAATTACTAAACCTATAACGCATGACTACATAACTCTTGTTCTGAAGTTTTTATGCTAGCTTTCACGTAAGGTTAAGGGTGATTTCATAATACTTCTTCTTATATAAAACAACTTTAAATAGCCTAAGCCCTACCTAATTATGTAAACATACAATTATATGCAAGATTCAAGATGCTGGTCCACTGAACATTCCAATGATTAATATAACTACAGTAGAAGGTCATGCTTTTAGCTGCAGTGCCTCAAAGCTTTGGAATGATCGTTCTGCTTGCATGAGAGATGCTCATTTGGTTTCAGCTTTTAAATACAGGTTGAAGACTCACTATTTTAGTCTACCATACTCTGTTTAAGGCTACTAATTGTGTATATTGCACCTCGGTATGTTAGTCATTTGTACAAAAAATCTAAGCATTACAATAATTATTAACTTTTTGAAACTTCTCTGTTCTGTTTTCCTTCTTTGTATTGTGCTGTGGCACTTTGTAGCACCATTCTGTTTCTTAGTGGTGGTGGAGGAAGTACTTATGAAACTTATTCAACTAAAAGTACACATAAATGAGCAAAAATATACTCTAGTAAAAGTAGAAGTAGCCAATTGACTTTTCTACTTAAGTAAGAAAGTACTTGCTTGAAAAAACACAATGTATTAATATAAATGTACTTCTTAAATTTATTCTGTGATGCAACAGTATACTATGACATTAATTGTGCCTACTAAATGTATGTTGTATTAAATGCAAAAATAGTACAGTTGGTACCATCTTAATTAAGAATGATGCAGATTATTCTACTGACAAACCTAGATTAAGACCTCAAATGGCTCCAGGGTTTCTGACTCTAAAGGCCCTCCCTCCACCCCCACCCCACCATTAAATAATAAAATAATAAAGCCCACAGTATTATCAGTTCACACTAAATATGTTTGAGTGTGTATAAGCAACATACACAACTTTTGTCATACAGAATACAGTTCTGCAGGTTGACATGATAATAAGACAAAGTCATGATGCGTGTATCAAACACATGCCGCCAACGCACATACAGAAAACCAATACACAGCACTCAACATACATTACTGTGCAACAGGAGATCATAAAATAAAACAAAACAGAAAAATAATAGTTCAGCCTACCACTGCATGCCACTATAATAAGCTGTTGATACTTAGCTATCTAAAGTAAAATTGCACCAGGCTATTATAGGCAGTTGTAAAACCACTGAACTTACCTTTGGAAAAGGTGAACTTTAAGAGGGCTTAATCGAATTTAAACATTTAAGGTAGGGTAACCCCCGGTAATAATTTCTTCATTTCATATACAGCAAGTATATAAAAATAATTTAATTTATGATGTATGCACTTCCTGTGCATTTTTTGCCAAAAAGTATTTTTCATTCACATTGCTTTTATTATGTATTTTTTATTATGTACAACACTTACATTAAAATGTATGTACATAAATAACCCATTTTTAAGAATTCATTTTGAGGGAGGAAACCATATTGGATGGGGGGCTTGGTACCTGAAGACCCCATGGCACCAAATGTGGTTCATTACAATAAATGTAAAAAACAAATTGATGCCTGCAGCATTACATACACAGGAAATCAACTTTCTTTTGAGAGCTCAGCTAACCAACATCTATTAAACATTTTTAAAAGGCCTATGTCACTTTTTGCTTCGGAAATTGAACCAAACAAAATAAGAGAGTGTAAAAGGATTTTAGAACATTAGAACATTAGAACACTCTAGATGAGAACAGGCCATTCAGCCCAACAAAGCTCGCCAGTCCTATCCACTTATTTCTTCCAAAAAAACATCGAGTCGAGTTTTGAAAGTCCCTAGCATCTTACTGTCTACCACACTACTTGGTAGCTTATTCCAAGTGTCTATGGTTCTTTGTGTAAAGAAAAACTTCCGAATGTTTGTGCGAAATTTACCCTTAACAAGTTTCCATCTGTGTCCCCTTGTCCTTGATGAACTCATTTTAAAATAACAGCCTCAACCAAATGTAGTAATTTCCTTCATAATTTTAAACACTTCAGTCATGTCACCTGTTAATCTTGTTTTGTTTAAACTGTATAGGCTTATCTCTTTTAATCTTTCCTCATAATTCAACCCCTGTAGTCCTGGAATCAGCCTAGTCACTCTTCTCTGAACCTTTTCTAGTGATGCTATGTCCTTTTTGTAGCCTGGAGACCAAAACTGCACACAGTACTCAAGATGAGGCCTCACTAGTGCATTATAAAGGTTGAGAATAACCTCCTTGAACTTGTACTCCACATATCGTGCTACAGTATATAACCTAACATTCTGTTAGCCTTCTGAATGGCTTTTGAACACTGTCGGGAAGTCGATAGCTTAGAGTCCACTATGACTCCTAAATCCTTCTCATAAGGTGTACTCTCGATTTTACGACCGCCCATTGTGTATTCAAACCTAACATTTTTACTTCCTATGCGAAATACTTAACATTTACTGACATTAAATTTCATCTGCCACAAATCAGCCCAATCCTGTATGCTATCCAAGTCCTTCTGTAATGATATGACGGATTCCAAATTATCTGCTAATCTACCTATCTTTGTATCATCTGCAAACATAACCAGCTTGTTACTTATATTCCTATCTAAATAATTTATATGTATTAAAAATAGCAGTGGCCCTAGCACTGACCCCTGTGGAACACCAGTCTTAACATCTACCAATTCTAAAGGGGTTCCTCGCACCATCATCCTCTGCTTCCTGTGTCTAAGCAAATTCTGCACCCATCTAAAAACATTACCCTGAACTCCCACTTCTTTTAATTTGATGCCCAACCTCTCATGTGGCACCTTACCAAAATCATTTCTGAAAGTCCAGATAAATAATATGATATGCTCCACTTTGATCGTATCCTTTTGTTGCCTCCTCATAGAATTCCAGCATGTTAGTAGATAGATAGATAGATAGATAGATAGATAGATAGATAGATAGATAGATAGATAGATAGATAGATAGATAGATAGATAGATAGATAGATAGATAGATAGATAGATAGATAGATAGATAGATAGATAGATAGATAGATACTTTATTAATCCCAAGGGGAAATTCACATAATCCAGCAGCAGTATACTGATACAAAGAAACAATATTAAATTAAATAGTAATAAAATGAAAAAATGAAAAAAATTAAAATAAAATTATTGTTAGCATTTACTCCCTCGGGTTGAATTGAAGAGTCGCATAGTGTGGGGGAAGAATGATCTCCTCAGTCTGTCAGTGGAGCAGGACAGTGACAAAGGTCTGTCACTGAAGCTACTCCTCTGTCTGGAGATGACACTAAGTGGATGCAGTGGATTATTCATGATTGACAGGAGTTTGCTTAGTGCCCGTCGCTCTGCCACAGATGTTAAACTGTCCAACTTTAATCCTACAATAGAGCCTGCCTTCTTAACAAGTTTGTCCAGGCGTGAGGCGTCTTTCATCTTTATGCTGCCACCCCAGCACACCACCATGTAGAAGAGGGCACTCGCCACAACCGTCTGGTAGAACATCTGCAGCATCTTACTGCAGATGTTGAAGGATGCCAACCTTCTCAGAAAGTATAGTCTGCTCTGACCTTTCTTACATAGAGCATCAGTATTGGCAGTCCAGTCCAATTTGTCATCCAGCTGCACTCCCAGATATTTAAGGTCTGCACCCTCTGCACACAGTCACCTCTGATGATCACAGGGTCCATGAGGGGCCTAGGCCTCCTAAAATCCACCACCAGCTCCTTGGTCTTGCTGGTGTTAAGGTGTAAGTGGTTTGAGTCGCACCATTTAACAAAGTCTTTGATTACTTTCTGTACTCCTCCTCCTGCCCACACCTGATGCAGCCCACAATAGCAGTGTCATCAGCGAACTTTTGCACGTGGCAGGACTCCGAGTCATATTGGAAGTCTGATGTATATAGATTGAACAGGACCGGAGAAAGTACAGTCCCCTGCGCCCCTGTATTGCTGAACACAATGTCAGACCTGCAGTTCCCAAGACGCACATATTGAGGTCTGTCTGTAAGATAGTCCACGATCCATGCCAAAAGGTTTCAGTCAGCTTGTCTCCAAGGAGCAGAGGTTGGATGGTGTTGAAGGCGCTGGAGAAGTCCAAAACATAATTCTTACAGCACCACTGCCTCTGTCCAGGTGGGAGAGGGATCGGTGTAGCATATAGATGATGGCATCCTCCGCTCCCACCTTCTCCTGGTATGCGAACTGCAGAGGGTTGAGGGCGTGACGGACCTGTGGCCTCAGGTGGTGAAGCAGCAGCCGCTCCATGGTCTTCATCAGATGTGACGTCAGAGCAACAGGCGGAAGTCATTCAGCTCACTAGGACGTGATACCTTTGGGACAGGGTGATACAAGATGTTTTCCAAAGCCTTGGGACTCTCCCTGTTCCAGGCTCAGGTTGAAGATGCGCTGTAGAGGACTCCCCAGTTCCAACGCACATGCCTTCAGCAGTCATGGCGATACACCATCTGGACTCGCTGCTTTGCTGGCACGAAGTCTTTTCAGCTCTCTGCTCACATGGGCTGCTGTAATTGTGGGTGGGGATGTCTCACCTATGCTGGTATCAGCAGAAGGATGGTTGGAGGATGCAGTACTCGAGGTGAGAGTGGGTTACTGTGATCAAACCTATTAAAGAAGTTGTTCATTTGGTTTGCTCTCTCCACGTCTGCCTCGATGGCGGCACCCCGCTTCGAGCTGCAGCCAGTGATAATCTTCATCCCATCCCACACTTCCTTCATGCTGTTGTTCTGCAACTTCTGCTCCAGCTTTCTCCTGTACTGCTCTTTCGCCGCCCTGAGCTGGACTCGGAGTTCCTTCTGCGCGCTTGAGCTCATGCTGATCACCACCTTTAAAAGCCCTTTTTTTCTGGTTCAAAAGGCCCTTGATGTCACTTGTAACCCATGGCTTGTTGTTAGCATAGCAGCGTACTGTTCTTACTGGAACTACAATGTCCATACAGAAGTTGATGTAATCAGTTGTGCATTCAACAGCCTCTTCAATGTTCTCACTATGTGTCCCAAGCAATATATCCCAGTCTGTAGTTCCAAACCAGTCTCTCAGAGCCTGCTCTGCCTCAGGGGACCACTTCCTGAATGAGCGTGTAGTTGTAGGTAGCGCCCTCACTCTTGGTTTGTATTGAGGCTGAAGCAGAACCAGGTTATGATCTGCTTTCCCAAGCACAGGCAGCAGGGTGGCGCTGTATGCGTCTTTAATGTTTGCATACAGTAGGTCGATAGTCCTGTTTCCCCGAGTGTTACAATCCACATACTGGGAGAAGGCAGGTAATGTTTTGTCCAGCGTTACATGGTTAAAGTCTCCAGCGATTAGCACAAGTGCCTCAGGGTGCTGCGTTAGTAAAACACGACCTCCCTCTTCTGAACCCATGCTGACTGTTCAGAATAACTCCTGTCCTTGCCATGTGTTGCTCAATCTTATCCTTAATAATTCCTTCCATTAATTCTCCTGTGATGCATGTTAAGCTTACTGACCTATATTTCTTCATTGTTTGGTGTTGTTGGGTGCATTGTATCTTTTGCAGTGGACTTGCTGTTATTGGACTGCACATTGCAGCTAAAGCTGCTGGAACCACTGCTATCAGCCATTTCCTGTAAGGTCACTGTATTTTGTCTCAGCTGTGGTATTTATGTCACATACAAAATTATCATTTACTTATTTATGACTTTATTTTTGAGTTTGCAAATGTCAGTATTGTATAGTTTTTAACAAAGCATCTTTTACTTCTCTTAAATTTTTCCTTTTGTTGCATCATTGGGCTCTTGCTTTGAATGGCCATGTTATCTCTTTTGTGGAACAATAACATCAAATGTCCAATCTCATAAAGGTGACATATTAGGCACTTGCTCTGATCATGTCCTACCCACTCATACTTTTGTTTAAAGTTTTTTTTTTTTTATTTAGGTCTAATTGTCCCTCTGTGAGCAGAGCCCCAGGGTCACTCATCACTCGAGTCACCTTGATGGCAGATCCGAATATGCATATACATATTAGGTTAATATGTTATATTTATAAATTCTGGCTCAAACAATTCCTATAATGAATTGTACAAAATAATATATTCTAATATATATACATTTTTACTGTATTGTATTTGTATGATGAATGAGAAAATGATCAATGACAGAGTTCTCCCTTGCTGATGATGTTGTAGATCTAAATAGAATAAATCAAGCAAGCACTACTTTTGTACTTTAAGCATCTAAATGAAAGAGGCTAACATCATTTTTACTTTGATTGTTTCACTGATTTGTGATATAGAAGGTGTGAATACTTTATTATATTTGGGTGTTACAGAAACCAAAGCCGTCCATGATGCTTCAACAGTAGTATCATATACTAAACAACACTGCAAATATCACAATAAGATAGGGGGTGGTTTATCACTCATTACAGAATTAATGCATGGACAAACTTAATTAATCTTAGAACAGATTACAACAGCACTCCTGTTGAACTCTACAGAACAATTCCTTTGTGCTTGCTAATCCCATGATTCACTGAAAAGAGTCATTCAAAAAGAATATTCATATGACTGTAAAATGTAACACATCACCATGCAGAAATGTAGTGGAGTAGAAAGTTGAGGTACTTGCTGTAACTATAGTGGATTAAAAGTCAAATATATCCACAGGTAAATCTACTTAAGTTAAATACAGATAAGTGAAAATCATACTTAAGTAGAGTCAGGTCAGGTTGGGAAGCATTTACTGGTACAACAACTCGGGATCCCAGTTTACAACACCCCAGGCAGACACATGGTCCAGTCCCATCCTACAGAAATGACCATCTATTTGCTGCAGCCAGTTGTTTATATGGGCGTTACATTGGACTGGTCCAGCTGCTCAGGTCCTCAGCAATGAGGATCCTGCAAGTCAGATCACCCTCAGGGAATTGCACCACATGGCCATAGTGCCGTAACTGACACTCCCTCACAATGCAGGTAATATGCCTCATTCGGGACTCCATTTGACACAGAGTCAAACCAGCAGTACCCTAGGATTCTCTGGAGAGACACTGTACTGAGTCTTTGTCTCTGATCACTGGATAGCATCCATATCACACAATCATATAGTGAACAAGGAAGCACTAGGACTCTAAAGACTTGGACCTTCGTCCTTTTACAAAGATATTGGAAGCCCCACACACCCCTTTCCAGGGACCTCATAAAGAGTCACCAGAGACATGAATGTGGCTACCGAGGTAAGCAAACCTCCATGCAATCGACACTCTCTGAAAAGACACACTGCTGCTGGCTGTGTCCAAGAGGTTATTTAAAGCCTAGATCTTGGTTTTTATCCAGGACACTCACAAATCCAGACACTCAGACTCCTCACTCAGTCCCTTCAGAGTCCTGATCAGAGCCTCCATTGACTCAGCAAAGATCACAGCATTTGTCAGCAAAGTCAAGATCAGTGAATTTTTCTTCACCAACAGATGCCCCACAGCCGCTGGACCCCATGACCCTGCCCAACACCCAGTCCATGCAAGCATTGAACATGATAGGAGCAAGAACACACACATGATGAACCCTAGAATTAAGTAGGAAAAACACAGAGGTTCTACCTCCACTCTACACGGCATTCGCAGTACCAGTGTAAAGGCCAGCCATGACATCCAGCAACTTCAGGGGGATCTTGTAAAGTCTCAGGATGTCCCACAGGACAGTTCGATCAACTGAGTCAAACACTTTCCGAAAATCGATAATGGCTGCAAAGAAACTCTGCTGATATTTGTGTTTGTGCTTGATCAGAACCCTCAGTGCCACGATGCAGTCATTGATAGTCTTCTTAAGAGTAAAATCAGACTGCTCTAGTTGCTGGTGGGTGAGATTGTGATCACGAATTCTATTAAGGATGACCTAAGCAAGGACCTTATCTGGCACTAAGAGCAGTGTTATCCCCCTGTAGCTGTCACATTCCAGGGGATCACCCTTCTCTTTCCAGACGGGGACAAGAAGTCCCATTTTCCAGTCAGTTAGGATGACGCTTGTCTCCCAAATAGAAACAAAGATTCCTTGAATTGCCAGGATGACAGGTTACCACAGCCTGGAGAAGTTCACCTCAGATACCACAGATCGCTTCCCTCCCCTCAGCTAGTTCACCTGTGCAATCTCAGTTAAAACGAAATGGAGGATCAGCCTCAAGAACCAAGGACCCAGAGATGTCCAATGTCCTTGCTGGTTGATAAGCTTTAAACAGCTGCTCAAAGTAGCTAGCCTAGTGGGCCAAAACTGCAGCGTCATCTGTAGGGACCATTCCATCAACTACCCTGAATGTGACACGCTGAGGAACAGATTTGGATATGCGTATTGTTTCGATTCCTCCATAAGCAGGGCGTGCGTCATTAGACCAAAGATTTTGTGTCACTTGCTCACAGATTTGTCTAACAAACACCTCATTTTCTGCCTTTAGAGACCCTACATCCATTGTTACTCTTCACCACCGCTTCTAAGCTGTTTTCCTGCCAATGAAAAAGATGCTAGAGATATAAGGAGCCCTTTAGTTCTAGGATGAAAATATTTTATTATATTATTAGACTGCCCAGCATGTTGAAAGTCAAGTAGGAAGTAGGTGGCCATCTTTCTAAAGTTTACAGAACTATGACTCTTCCTGACAAAAAGTTTATTTTCTCCAGGAATTCTTTTGACTGGAGTTTATTTTCTTCTTCAGTGTCAACTGGCCTTATTTATGTTACACTGTTAGTGGATTTACATTGTCATTATTGTTTATTTTGATAAAATTAAATTTACTGTTTTTGTTGCTGTATGTAAACGATAAACAATATAATTGTCACTGCATTACCGTTGGTTGGGAGCATGCACTGTCAGAATGCATTGCTACACCTACCACACAATCAACCACATGGATTTTGGACACAAGTGCAGCCGTGCAACGGGTGACACCTCAGCACCACACTGGAACAGTTTGTGAGGTTTTTTACAGTGGCTGAAGTACCAATCCAGCCACCAACCCCTGAGTTTTCCCTGCAACTTGAAGGCCCTGCTTGCAGGGCTAGATGCAGGTTAATGTCATACCCAGGATGAAGCAATTGCAGGTTAATGGCCTGACTTAAGGGCCTAATGGAGTAGAGTCACTTCTGGCATTTATGGGATTCAAACTTTCCGATTGCTGGTGCAGATCCCTAACCTTAGAGCCACCATTCCACCCTTGTTACAGCTGGAAACTTGTATAAATGATCCATGCTTGTACTGAGCATTGACATCCAGTTAGACAGAACATTTATGCAACTCTGTGACATCCCTTTTCTTATAGTGTTTCTTTCCAATTTCTAGGATGGGAATGCAGATGCAATAACTTTGGATGGTGGAGATATCTATGAGGCTGGTCTTATTAATTATAATCTTCATCCAATTATTGCTGAGGACTACGGAGAAAGTAAGATATTTTCATGATATGAAACAGACAGGGATTGCATATTTCTGGGTGTTTTTGTCACATTTTTGTATATTCATTGATGTTAGTAAGACTCTAAGAAACTGAAAACATCATTTGGTAAGATAGCCCACCTACTAGCAGACAGAGGAAATAAAAACAGATTGAGACAATATCAAATCCTCTTATTATATACTTGGCTTAAGTGCACAGTTTAATTTTTTGCTGTAAAAAGGGCTTCCATACTTCAGTGTAGTGTGCTATTTTTAAATGAGGTTTTCTACATCTCTCAAAATTACTTGTTGATTTTGTATTGTTTATCCGTCTGCTTGCAGATGATGCAAACTGTTATTATGCAGTGGCTGTGGTTAAGAAAGGAACTGGATTCAGTTTCAAAGAGCTTAAAGGAAAGAAATCATGCCACACAGGTCTGGGGAAATCAGCTGGCTGGAATGTACCCATTGGGGCTCTTATTTCAAATGGGTTACTTGCTTGGAATGGAACAAGTGAAGAAACTATAGAAAGTGGTAAGTGCTAAATATCATACCCAACTTAATAAGCCAGGCAATGATTATTATGAGAAAGTAATGTATAAATGAAGTAGTAATCTATATGTTTAGTAATAAATTTCCCTTAGAAAGGCTTAAAATACTTTACAAATCTGTAAACAGTCAATCAATCAATAAATAAAAATGTTTTATTTAGGCACAAATACCCATGCATAACTTTGCACAGTTTAAATATACATGTACCCCTTGCATAAGAACATGCAAACTCCACACAGACAATATCCGGGCCAGGATTTATACTCAAGAATCTAGAACTGTGAAGAAGTGGGTCTAATCATTGTACCACCATGCAAAACCAGTAAACCAGTATTTTTTGTGTTAACGCTATGCACAATTTTTTTCCTGTATTAAACTGAATTTACATTTGACAATGAAAAGCAAGAAATTTCAAGTACCCTACAACTTCTTTTTTTAAACCATAATTTATTTTCATACCTAATTTCACGTATCCTACTACATCTTAAGTTGATGTCACATTATGTGACAGCAAATAATGTACTGTTTGATGAAGCTGGTGCTGTACAAAGAGTTAACAGGCATGGCTGCAATTCAAGTGCTCTGGAGGGAAGGCAGTAGTACTTTCTGTGGAGATTTAGGGGATTTGCCTGGAAATAGTGCCAAACTGCTCTTATACATACACTTGTGTTAAATATATTAGGACATATGGGGCACTTCACTCTCTAGAGCTCTGTAGAATTAGAGAGAATACACACTTTCACATAGGCAAACAAAAGCAGGATCGGCTGCCTTCATGTACAAGTCTAATATCTCACAGAAAATAAAAACCTTTATAAGTCATTGATTGCCTAATGCAATTGGCATTACCCATCTGAGGTGCTTACTTCTTGGAGTGCTATTTGGCCAGCTTGTAACCCATTTCAGATGGACGGCACTTAAGAAGATGCCATTGAATTCTATACATTTCAGGAAGTCACAAAAGGCCTTGAAATCATTTCAAAATTAAGTTTGACTTGTGTTTTGAAAGACTCCAAAGACTCTTTAAAGAAATTCAATAATAAAGAGTGCTTAATAAAAACTAGTTTACGTTTATCTACAGTATGCAGCTTTGAGCCCAAAACATGACAAGATACATATAACAAAATGTGGCCCTCATCCACCCTAACATTAAACACATAACATTTTATGTATATATACTGTAATTCATATCCCCCGATTCTTAGAAATCATAAGGAAATACAGTTGAATGATGAACATGAATGCATGCTGGTTTTATATTTGATTTAGTCTCCACTAATCCCCATAGTGTAAATGACAGTCAAACTCTGTAATCAGTGAGTGACATTTTACTGTTCTCAATGTGAGAAATTTAATCTGCAAGCATTCATATTTCTAAGGATCACTGCAAAAGCTAAATGACTTCTGGTATAAAGATTTGGTTTAATGGTGGAGAGTAACTGTGAGTGGAGCTGTGGAAATTACATAGTTTTTTAGAGTTCATGATAGGGACAATTGATCACACAGATATGACTATAGATATAAAAAATAGTGAAAAAATAATTTTTCAATTAAATGTTTTACTTGGTGGCTTATGATTACCTTGTTATGGCTCAAATTTAGTTCCGCTTACTTACTGTTCTACACATACAGTAAGCTCCTCAGATTTAGTTAATACAGTATGTGTTTTATAGATAATGCAATATCATTAACAATTTTAAATGGGCTTACCTAGGTGCATGTATTAGCCAGTTATGGCAGTGTTTGGAGATCTTAAGAAATACGTTGTTGAATGTTAAGGTTCATTCAGCACCCATGACAGCCCTTCAGAATAGTGCATCTTTCAGTCACTTACTAATACATAAACACATCTTAATGAAGGCTTTGTTTGTGTTCGTTTGTAATAAATGACTCGTACATACAAACATAAATGGAAAACCTTAAAGTAACTATTCTAAAGTGTTAATGTAATAATATTAAAAATCAGTTTTAGACTTTCAATAATGTCCGGTACAACTAAGGTGTGGTGTCAGAATGGTCAAGAAAGACCAATAAGGCACAGCTGTGGGTCATCATTATGAAGACATTGTGAGGGTTAAAGGGCTATTATCCAACAATGATGTTGTTACTTTTACACCATATTAAAAAGACATGTAAGGTACAAACATATCCTAATACACAATATGCAAAGATAAGATAGATTATTGTGTAATTTTAAGATTATTATTAAAATAGACAAAAAGCATATTAAACAGTATTGAAAATCTGATTGTACAATAGTTTTAATACGTTATGCTTTGCATGCCTGAGTAACTTAATTAATGTGTGTTTAATGTAAAATAATAATTTGGTTAACTTCAGGATCAAATTCACCATAGTGCTTTCTTTGTGTGTTTGATGGTTGACTTTAAACAGTCAGTCCGCTTGTCAATATGTGTATAGATCCTATGTTATTGGAGAAAAAAATGTTGAAGACATGGTATTCTTATTCTGAGCAACCATTATATATGTGCAGAGAAAGAGTTTCAGTAAGTAAAAATTCCTGAGCAAAACTATTAGAAATGTAAAGGCTACAGGTTCAAAAAAAAAAAAGAATTATTTTGCAAATACACTGATTTTCTATTATTTTCTATAGCTGTATCCAGATTCTTCTCTGCATCCTGTGTACCCGGTGCGGAGAAAGAACTTTACCCAAAACTTTGTCAGCTGTGCAAGAAAAACTGTGTTCGATCCCATGATGAACCTTATTATGATTATGAGGGTGCTTTTCAGTAAGTCATTCTTTGCTTTCTGTTCAAAACATACTGTAGAGAGCTAAGCAGGCTCTAATATTGAAGTTTTAATGTTGTGTTATCTAAAATTCATCTATAGTTGAAAATGTTGCAGCCAAAAACTCTGTATTTATGTCTTTTTCAGATGTCTAAAAGATGGCAAAGGAGATGTTGCATTTGTCAAACATCTCACGGTTCAAGGTAATGGTCATTGTTAATAAGTATTAATATTTTCAAAATGTTATTAAAAATGTCCACGTAATCTATATAAGCATTTTGTATATCCCTATAAACAAATAGAAAAATTAATTTAACTCAAGATATCATAAAGTAATTAAAGATTGTGTAATATTTAACAACAAGTGGTAAGTAAGTAACTGGTGGTAGTGCATACTGGGGTGTAACAAATCTGCAAATCATACCTCTTTTTTTTTTTTAATTCTGTGCTTATTAAATCAACAACTGGGAAAACTAAAGAGAACACTTAACTTTACATAAATTAACTATGTAAACATGAATTCATACATAAAAAATACATAACAATTCTCTTAAAAACAGTATAAGTAAACAAAAATAAATTAGGATCTTTCACTGATGCCTAGGGAAATGCAAGTACTAGTATAGATTTCTGAACAAGCCCTGCTTGTGAGCATCACAGATTTCGAGGTCTGATTTGACATTTTTGAAAAGGGGTTGGGCTGAACAGGATACAATACCTGTCTTGCTTACCCTACTGTTATAGTAGAAAGAGCTCCCCATGCATTCGTTTCATGTTTTCATGGTTTTACTTTTTAAAAAAAATCAAGTTCTGTATTGCAATTATGCCCCAAAAGTGTAGCTCAAATCCTTTGGGGTTTAAGCCCAAGTGTACAATCAGTGATGTGGCTTAGTGAGAAAATAAAGGCGTTAGATAAGCTTCGTGCAGGTGTAATGAAAAGTTCAGATCATCATGAAATGAATGTCGTCCATGAGTCTGGTGTTATGGTTAACAGGTTAACGAATCGACCAGCTGGCTAGGTGTTAAACATCAACTCGCTTGTCCTATGCTCCCATACATCGACCTCTGGATCAAACAGTGCACAAAGCAGGTGACACCGACAACTAAAGGTCAAAAACATAAACATAATTTAAACCTATGCAATTAGAAACCTATTGTAATTAGTTATTATTACAGACTAGCTGTGTAAGCCCATGCTGTAAAAAGGCTGTGCTTCTAGAAACCATGGATTCTGGCACTTCAATCAATCGGTCGCATCAGCTGTGCATTAGCGGCTAAGCAAGGTTCTCTTTACTCAGCGATTTTGTTTTGCTGACGTGCTTGCCTCTGTTGTCTATCAGTGGCTAAGCGAGTGTCCGTTTCATCAGCAGTTTCACTTCGGGGACAACAGAGACACTTTCTTTGAGGTTCATGCTGTAGCCTCTCACTTCTGGACACCTTGCACTTCCGGGACAGACAGACAGACAGACAGACAGACAGACAGACAGACAGACAGACAGACAGACACACTTTCATGCTTAGACGTTTTATTATTATAGATACTAAGTCATAGAATTCCTCAATAAAGAAAGCATTATATTTTGTCGGGTCAATAAATAACTATGAGGGACTGCATCATTCCTTGAGTAACTATAACAAGACACTTGAAGGACACAAAAATGCCAAAACTGGTATCTTTACATACCATTGCCTTTTATATCTTGTCACAAATGAATGAACGAAATTCTAATTTAGAGGTGCTGTCTCAACTAACACTATTCAGTTTAACCTTAGTAAACTTAATATGTATAACAAGTATATTCATAGAAGCACTTATTATAAAGGAAAAGATCAAGCATTACATGGCAAGAACAGGTGTATTACAAAACAGTCAGCATGGCTTTAGAAGAGGAGCTCATGTTTCACTAAAGGACTGGCAATCTATGAGGAATTATCCAGAGCATATGATCAAAGAAGTGTGTATGATATTGTTTATCTTGATTTCAGAAAGTTTAAATAAGCCCCTCATGAAAGGCTAGTGATCAGACTAAAATAAATGTTAATTCAAGGCACAATGTGTAGATTACTAAAACATTGACTAAAACTCTGGAAACAAAGGAACTTGTTCAAATTTAGGCAATGTTAAAAGTGTTACACCCAGGGCTCAATGCTGGGGCTGATGCTGTTTTAATTATATATAACTGATCTTGATAAGAATACACAGTAAATAACAAGGGATTGCAGATAATGTAGAACCAGTGTTTATTACAAAGGGATCCTGAACAGAATGCAGGTTTGGGCAGATTTGTGACAGATGAAATTTAATATAAATATATGTTACTTATTACATATATGAAATAAAAATATGTTACATTAGAATATACAGTTGGAATGCTGAAACTTCAAACTGCAGTTAGAAGTATGCAGAGGTCTTAGTGTATTTTACATTATCATCATATAGATCCAGAAAGTTAACAGAAGCAATTGAGAAGGCTAATAAGATGTTAAGTTATATAGTATGATGTGCTGTGTACAAATCAAGGGACATTATGCTTAAACTATATAACTCACTAATAAGGCCTCATCTAGTGTACTGTATACAGTTTTGGTCTCTATTTTACAAAAAAGACATAGAAAGTGCATAGAATAAAACTACAAGGTATGAGCTATGAGACAAAAATGAAGGATTTGATCTGTTTTAGTTAAGCAAACAGAGATTAAAAGGTGACATGACTAAACTTTTTAAAATAGAGATTCTCCAATTGACATCCGTAGTTCAATATACATAATTATATAATTATTTTTTTATTAGAGAAATGGTGAAAATGGTAAAGACTTATTTTAGTATTTTTATGTCAAGGAACAATAAGCCTATAGGGTTTCATTTTGTTAATAAAAAATGAACAGTTAAAATCTGAGGTCCATAGTGTAATTATAAATTACGCTTTAATATGGGACCTAAAGGGTCTCTGCATCTGATTATTCAGTAACCTATTGTAACGAGTTTTCTAAAGGGATAAAGGAAAAAAAAAAATATCAGAATCAGCCAATCAAATAACATATGTAAGTCTGTGGACGCTCGTTTGCGCTATTGCCCACCTTTTTCCCAACATATCAGTACGCAGGACACAGGGTAAAATCACCAAGAAGTTGATTTTTAATTATTTTCTTAAATAAAGTGCACAAAGCACCACAACCACCACAATAAACAATAAATCAATGATCACACAACAATTCTCTCCTCCCAGCAGCTCCGTCACTCTTCCTCCCAACTCCACCTCTTCCCTGGGCCTCCATGTAGTCCTTTATATAGTCCTTGAAGTCCTTGACTTCTGTCCTTCCGTCCATGTGATTCACCAGCACTTCCAGGTCAAATGGAGACTTTTATTTTCTTCATCCCGGAAGTACTTTTGTCCTTCCATCCCCATTAACTTGGGAGTACTTTTGTGCTATAATGGAAACAGAAGTCTCCGTGTCTCCCTGCAGCATCCCCTGGTGGCACCCATGGTACCCAGCAGGGCTGTGAAGCCGAACTCCATTTCCCATAGTGCCCTGCGGGAATTTGGGGCACCGTTAAGCTGCAGTCCATCTACCATCCTGGGGGTATCGGCCAAGTTGAACTGCCGGCCGACATTCACACATGAAATCGTTGATCAGATTCAGCCTTAAAAAATCAGATTGGAAAATCCCCAGTTAAAAACTATCAAGAGAATTAATGGAGTGGGTCCCAGGAATCCCGGAGCGTGCAAGGAGCAAACAGATGCAGGTGCACATATGAGCATGCACACGCAATTCTGAGGTTGTTTGGGGCGCTTGGCTGATTGTGCATTCATGTGCACACCTTTGAGCTATGCAAATGAGTAGGAGCAGCCCTGTCATGCGATGTCTCCCTTTGGACACTAGTGATGGGTCATTCTTGAACGATTCGTTCATTTTAAACCATCTTCTTGAGTCTTCGGGTTTGAGTCTTTTGTTCATCACGTGACAGCTCCATAAGCTTAACCTATGCAATCTGAGCCGGTAAAGAGAATTGATTAGTTCATTCCTCGAGTCTTTCGAGTCGTTTGTTCTTTTGTCACGTGACCACTTACCGGCTCAGTACCTCAGTCAAATACTAATGTAAAATTCCATTTGTTGTATGTTGGATCATATTTAGAAATTATCATGAAATTATCAAAAATATCTAAAACGCATTTTCTTATAAATTAAAAAGGTCTTTCAATTTCTGTCACTATGATTTTGTTACTGTATCTTGAGGATCTGTGGTGTGTTATTTTATAAATAAATAATCCTGTTACAAATAAATTATTGATTAATTATTGTAATCAACATTTGTGTAAGCACTAGATGTGTTAGGGAGGTAACAGGTAACATTTTAATTATATTTTGCTAAAATGAACGAAATGACTCGAAAAAAGATTGGCTCATTTTGCTGAACGAGACTCAAAGGTCCGAGTCAGTAAAATGATCCGAACTTCCCATCACTATTGGACACCAACAGACTGGCTGAGGGAGATGTGAGTAGAGTTCAGAGGGGAATCCTATTAATGCCGAAGGGGTCTTGTTGTGGGTACCCAAACCCAGGATTGTTGGATGACTGCACCTGTGGGCTATTTTTTTTTTATTGGATTAGTCATTGATTTTAACTTCCACCTTGCACATCATTTTATTGGGCTATTTCAGTATTGTTGGAATGCACTGCACTAACCACTTTGCATCAACCCCTTGTTGACTGTGTGTGCCCTCATTTGCCTGGCTCATCCTCGGCTCTGGGTTCAAGAGGCTCCTGGAAGTAATCAGAGAGCATGATGACAACTTGGAATGTCTCAAGCTCCTCTTTCAAAAAATGTATTAACATTGTAAATTCTTTCTAAAAATTAAATATATTTTGGTTTCCAATATTTTTTCTGTTTTATTTCTACTAATAGGAGCTGACAAGGATGAATATGAATTGCTGTGTGAAGATGGAACCAGGAAACCTATTAATGAATATAAGTCCTGTTTCTTTGCCAGAATCCCTGCACATGCTGTTGTGACAAGGAAAGATGCAGACTTAGCTGATAAAATTTGGACATACCTTGAAGAAGCCAGACAGGTGGGTACTGTAAAAAGTTTTCTTTTTTGGTTGCTTTTACAGAAAAAACTAGACTTGCAAATAATATTCAGACTTAGTATTGTATAGTATATGTAGTAAATGCAATGTAATAACTGGAATTTGATTGTAATTGGATTAACTTTGTTATTAGTTCAATAAATTTCAAAATAATAAGGTAAATAGAATTATGGTCACAATCTTGAAACAGATGACAAAAGTGAGAATGTGGCAGGTGTGAATTGTTTGGTGAATGCTGAAGGGTATATTGTGATTGATGATTAAACATACTTAGAAGAAATATATGAAGTTGTTTTACCTGCATTCATTGGTTACTGTGCACTTTTGACCCCACTATTTTAGTTTACCTTAAGCAATAATGAACCTGAAATAAAATTGCAAACCACACATATCTAACTCCAGAATACTTGCATCTTTAAGAGTACTATTGCTAAAATAAATATATATTGTTTTTTGTAACAGTATTTCTAATATGATTGTAGTTCAAATTAGCTGTGAAAATGACCTAATGTAGAAAAATGGTATCAGTCTAAACTGTGAAAAGAACATTAACTTATTTTTGCAAGAACCTCAGAAGTCTAATTAAATGCGCATTGTGTGTATTTTGTTTGGCCAAGAAAGCTAAAAAAATTGGTAGTCATTTGGATTGAATAAGGCAACTTTGTAATATATAGAGCTTCTAGTTACCATATTGTTTTTTTTTTTTACAACACAAAAGTACTAGGCCAATAACATTTCAGAAGTTAGCTATATAGCCAAGAGTCCGCTCTTATGTTACTTTTTTTGCACAGTGCCAAGCAGTGTATATTGTAACATTAGAACAATCTACACAAGGACAGGCCATTCTGCCTAAGCTTGCCAGTCCTATCCACTTAATCCTTCCAAAATAACATTAAATCTAGTTTTGAAACTCCCTAAATTCCTGAGGTTTACCACCGTAATTTGGTAAAATACTTCTTGTGTCTATGGTTCTGTGTGTAAAGAAAAACTTCCGAATGTTTGTGCAAAAATTACCCTTAACAAGTTTCCATCTGTATCCTTGTGTTCTTGATGAACTTGTTTTAAAACAATAGTCTCAATCCACTGGGCTAATTCCCTTCATAATTGTAAACACTTCAATCATGTCTCCTCTTAATCTTCTTTTGCTTCAACTGAACACGCTCAGTTCTTTTAATTGTTGCTTCTAATTCATTCTCTTTATTCTTGGAATCAGCCTAGTCACTCTTCTTTAGACTTTTTCCAGTGCCGCTGTGTCCTTTGTGTAGCTTGGAGATCACAACTGTACACAGTACTCCAGGTGAGGCCATACCATACCAGTAGGTTATAAAGCTTAAGCATAACCTCCTTGGACTTGTACGCTACACATTGTGCAATATAACCTAACATTCTTTTAGCTTGCTTAATGTCTTCTGAATACTGAGTGGAAGTTGATAGTGTCGACTCCTAAATCCTTCTTATAAGCTGTACTTTTGATAGTCAGACCTTCCATTGTGTGTTCAAACCTAAGATTTTTACTTCCTGTGTGTTATACTTTACATTTACTTACAATAAATTTCATCTTCCACAAATGCAAATTTAGAGCATCTGCTATTTCACTGTCTGTATTTTTTAATTCCCCTTTACTATTCCTGATGCAATTCACCTCCTCCTTGACAATTATCTGGGTTATCTTTCACCAGATCTGCTAACTTCCCCTCTAAATGCCTTTTAGCATTCCAAATATTCTTCTTAATGATTGCCTTCATTTTCTCTTACACTCTACGATTCACATTGGATTCATTAATCTTATACACCTTATACAGCTGCTTTTTCCCTTGCATCTTCTTTTTCAACTTTTTAAATCAATGTGGATTTTATCCCACTACAGTCTCCTTGGACTTCACAGTCTCTGCTCAAATTTTCCCCTGTGTAAGTTAAAATTAACAGTTTTAGTCTTTGCATCCACTCTCTTTGAAAATGTTGAGAATTTTATTTATTACATTCAGCCTTCCTCCCTTGTTGGTGCTTTAACATGCTGAGTTAAAAAACAGTCACTGATCACTTTTAAAAACTGTTGAACTTTGCCATTTGCAAGTTTAACCCAATTGATACTTGGGTAGTTAAAGTCCCAATAATTATAATATCCCCATGTAACCTTGCCCTTTTAGTGTTATTAAAAAGATTTGTATTAAAATTACTGTCTACATTGGGTGGTCTATAACACACTTCTAAAATAATACATCTTTCCATAATATTTTCCAGATGAAGACAGATGTCCTCACTAAAATGGGGCTCATTGTCCAATTGACTTGCATTTAAAGTTAACATACAGTAAACAGCAACCCCACCTCATTTTATGTTCTATATTTTGTTTGTAACTTTTTCTTTCTTTTTTCCAGAAATTCCCAAATCTTTTTAAATCTAGCTACTATGGAGGGAAAAACCTGATGTTTAAAGATTCTACAGTAAAGCTGGTCAAAGCTCCTGAAAATATGAACTCTTTCTTTTATCTTGGAGCTAAATATACAAGCGTTATAAGATCACTCACAAAAAGTAAGTAGGACTAACTAGAAATGGTAAAGTGCAACACTGCATAATTTTTTTGTTAGATTTACTCAAAAAATATTTGAAAACATTATCGGTAATATTCAGTGACATACAGAGTCTTACAGATGGGCAGGGGCAAAACTCTTGGGCATGTTTTGGAAATCTAACTGAAACCTATACTAAGTTGTTTCCTGATTTATAACAAATGTTTCCTTGTAGACATCTGTTCACCACAGATTGTTTTGTATTATATTGTTTTTATTTTAAAAATTGCAGCTTGGAAAATGAGCACTCAAATTAGGCTGTTGGGACAGGGAATGTGGCATAAGTTTTAAGGAGCTCATTAAAACAGTGAAAGACAGTTTCATCCTCATTCTGCTTTAAGGTTGTCAGCTGGGTTTGTCCATTATGACCCTTGGTTAAGACAAATGATAAATTGGTTCAGTCAACAGTTGTTCCTCATCTGTACTGTGGAAACCACACACTCTTTTGACCATCTGGATAACTTTGTGATGTCTTTGCTTAGTCCTGTTTTAAAACACAGTGAGTGTCATGATTATTATGATACACAGCATGTTTGTGATTAAACAGTGTTCATTTAGTTTGAATATGCAGAACATTTTGTGGCATTGAAAGGATTTTCTTTTTGCTGAGCATTTGTCATAGTTAATTGATTATTTTCACCTGTTTTTGCAATTGATATACTGTTTAATTGAGTGGATATTTTTACATGTTTTGCGTGATTGTTTGCATGATTTCATTGGTTAGAATGTGACTAAATCATGAAGTCAACAAAGGAAAAATGCTCTGAGGCAGAGCCATGGCTGGAAGAATGTTTGTCTGGCTGGTTGAGATCCCCAGGACTGACTTAAATAACTCACTGCAGTCCATTTGGGAATGTCATCTTCACAATGAGGTGTTGTCGATTTGCTGGTATCAGTGGCTTGCGGCTCAAACCCCGACACCAGACATCAATGATACTTAACTTTATAGTGACAGCTTCTTGATTTCAAGCAAAAAAAAAAATATATATATATATATATATATATATATATATATATATATATATATATATATATATATATATATATATATATATATATATATATATATCCATAAAAGTAATTGCATCACATGGTCCTGATCAGAAACAAATCTCTTGCAGCCACTCCAGCCTCTTCCTTGGCATCCTAAGAGCATTTGTTCTCCCTTATCTCAAACTAGCTCTGGCAACCTTAAGGCTGATGTTAGCAGAAATGGATGAAATCTGTTCTTGCTATCAACCTAAAAAACAGTAACTGCAGGTTCATAAACTTTCAGAAGTTTAAATAAAAACTATTGTTCACTTGGCACTTCTACTTCTAGCATTTTTCAATACTTTCACAAGAATTATGAGAAGTTTATTAGACTTGTTATGTTTCTGTAAATATATGCCATAAAATAGTTGATAACAGTATGTTTATGTATTTACGGAAAAAAGTTTATTTCATGTAAAATATTTTTCCATTAGAAACACTTGAATCTATACTAATAAAAGGCAAAGCCCTCACTCACTCACTCACTCACTCACTGACTCATCACTAATTCTCCAACTTCCCGTGTGGGTGGAAGGCTGAAATTTGGCAGGTTCATTCCTTACAGCTTCCTTACAAAAGTTGGGCAGGTTTTATATCGAAATTCTACGCGTAATGGTCATAACTGGAAGCAGTTTTCTCCATTTACTGTAATGGAGATGAGCTTCAACGCCGTGGGGCGGAGTTTCGTGTGACATCATCACGCCTCCCACGTAATCACGCAGTACATAGAAAACCAGGAAGACCTCAAAAAAGCGCTGAAGAAAACATGCATTATATAATTGAGAAGGCAACGAAACAATAAGAAGCGAGCGAGTGACATATACAACCATATTCATGAGTTCTGCTACTTCGGAAACAAAGCACGATGTAAACCTACACTTTAAATTAAGTTCATAGACAGGCTGCGCTGGCGTTTGTAATTTAGTGTCTGCCCATATAAGGCCGTCCGTCAGCGGCAATCCAATAGCAAACTGCCACTGGTAAATATTCACGGGTGAAGGACTGTGCTTATGGAGAGGAAGATGAGATGGTCAGGGTGGTGTTTGACACAAACTCAGCGAAACTGTGAGAGAAAGTTTTAAGTGCCAGGACTAAGGTAACATTAAATACAGCCATGGACATAGCACGAGATGGCACCAGCACAGCTGGGAACCTTTGATGCATGTACACCGAGTGGCTCACGTGAACTGACGCAGTGCACAGATAAAAGCAACAGTTCCAAAGAGCGCTGAACAAAAACCGAATTACACAATTGAAAAGGCAGCAAAAATATGAAGCGTCTGATACATACAAGGATATTCATAAATCCAGCTACTGCGGAAACAAAGCACACGTTGGAAAAAGTCAATGTCCCGCTAAAGGAAGACAAGTGTAAAAAAAACCCGTGCATGCAGTGTGTCAGGTCTCAGATAAAGAAGAAGACGAGCTGTTTATTGATGCAGTAAGAAACGAATCGATGAATGAAACCTGTCATCTTTACAACGATTGACAAACACGGAATGTAACTTGAACACAACACATCCTACAAATACTGAACCTGATTGAAAGAAATAATGATAATCAAATCCTTGATGACAGCAACACTCAGTAACACTCACAAAACAAATACTGTATATTGACAGTCATGTTACGTTATTTTTAAAATGTTCCCTTTTCTTTTCTAGCTTTTTTAACACACTACTTCTCCGCTGCGATACGCGGGTATATATATATGTATATATTGTTGATTCTGAAAATAGAGCCTTTAAAAACCGATGGGAGGCTGAGTATATGTTTACTGAACCCGTGTGTCTCATTTGTGGAGCTAATGTGGCTGTAATTACAGAATTTAATCTAAGACGGCACTATGAGACAAAACATCAGGGTAACCTGAATGCAATGCAGAAGATACAGAAAGCAGAATAATTAAATAAGAATCTGACACTTCAGCGGACATTTTTACCGTGCACAATCACAAAGTGATTTCAAGTGAAGCTGCTTTTATGGGAGACACAAATGCACCAGTGCACCTTGACCCACTTTCCCTGTTCCCAAGTAATGTTAAACCAAGTCGTCACTACGGTGTTCCCAAATACGCACTTTGCTGATAAACTGAGCGCACTGCGCACTGAGTTTGCACGGCGCTTTGGTGACTTTGAAGAACAAAAAAAGTCCGTCTACATGCGGCTCGAACCTTGTGCATGTTTGGTAGCACATATCTGTGTGAGAAGCTCTTCTCAGTGATAAAGACTAACAAAACAGCACACAGGAGTCGCCTCACTGATGAGCACCTTCAATCCATCCTGAGAATCTCCACAACAACAGAACCTCACACCAAACAGAAACGAACCTGTGGCCAAAAAAAGATGCCAGGCGTCCAGCTCTAAAATGACATATGAGCAAAGACAACTGAATGATTTGATTTGTTATT
Organism: Polypterus senegalus; assembly: GCF_016835505.1. Classification (NCBI taxonomy): domain Eukaryota; kingdom Metazoa; phylum Chordata; class Cladistia; order Polypteriformes; family Polypteridae; genus Polypterus; species Polypterus senegalus. The sequence goes on from NC_053154.1 coordinate 181,766,721, forward strand.
GCTGAAAGGAACACATTTTATTTATATTTCCAGGTTTTGTTATGCAGCATGTTCATATTTGAATTTGTATAATTTTGACAGGATATATTTTTATGGAGAGCAAAATCTTTTGGGATATTTAAAATCTAAGTTTATTTTTTATATAAAATTACATAAGAGTAAAGAAATTTGAATGTTTGTTCTTTTAACGTTTACTTTATTTCTAACTTGTATAAATTAGACAGGATATATGTTTATGGAGAGCAAAATATTATAAGTTGTTTAAGGTTTGAGTTGATTTATTCACAAATAATATTCCTGTCTGTTTTTACCATTCCTACCAAAGATATTTCTGTCGACTAAATAAAAATTCCTTCTATTTAAAATTTAAATAGAACTTGAACAAATACGATAGTTCATAATATCCACGCAGACTTGCACGTAAGAGCGGGAGTTATCCGTTTTTACAAGCAGCGTATTGCACTGATACGAAGTAGCTGTGTGTGTATATATGTAGATATGTATGTATATGTATATATATGTGTGTGTGTATATATGTAGATATATATATGTATGTATATATGTGTATATGTATAGATATGTATATATATATATGTTTATGTGTGTGTGTGTAAATATATATATATATATATATATATATATATATATATATTGTGAACTTTGCCCAGACACAGACAGGCGGACATGTTGTTAAAATACCACCACACGTTTATTTACAATATTTACACAAATAATAATGGTCACTCAGACCCAGTCCAAAGTCCATAAAGTGCACAAACCCCAAAATGACACTCAGTCCTGGCCACAATGCCTTCTTCTCGGGCCGCCTCCACTCTCTTCTGCCTCGTCCTTCTTCCACCCGACTCTAGCCTCGAATGAATGGAGACGACCCCTTTTATAGAGGACCCGGATGAGCCCCAGGTGTTCCCGGCAATCTTCTTCTGGCCACGCCCCAGTGTGGCGGAAGTGCCGGCTGTCCTCCCGGCTGCTCTCCGGCGCCATCATAAATCTTCCCCCCAGCACTTCCTGGTGTGGCGGAAGTGCTGGGGTAACAGGTCCCCAAGGCACTGGGGCGCCTCCTGGCGGTGACCACGGGCCCCTACAGGGAAGGGCTTCCATGCCCTCGACCCGTGGCCCCCAAAGCAACCCGGAAGGCAAACCCCACGTGATCCAGGCAGGGCTCTGACCCTCTTCCGGTCCCTCCTGGCGTCCCGGCCGGGTCATGGCCCCTGGCATCCCTGACAATATATATATATGACAACAACACTCATCACTCACAACAGTGACAAAACAATTACATTGACAATCATGTTACGTTATTTTCAAAATGTTTCCTTTTCTTTTTCATTGCTTCTTTAACACACTACTTCTCCGCTGCGAAGCGCGGGTATTTTGCTAGTAATTTACATAAATGATGCAACTTAATTGCTCGTGTTAAGAAATGGTGTTTGTAAATTTTTCAGTGAGTATCATTTATCCAAATAGTTAAATTCCATAGAGCCCTGTAGGTGTCAGGCAAAAAAAAATAAAAAAATAAAAAAATGTTCAAATGAATTAGTAACTTGTTAAAATAATTACATAACTAATTCAAATTAATTGTAATTTTTTTCACTAACTCGTATTTCAGTTGCTATTTATATTTCCTGGTGTTGTGGTGTGCAGAATCTGTAAATTTTGCTCTATATTTTCATTATATTTTGCATAAACAACAGAACTTAAATACAGATCACGTGCATGTGCCGTTTAACATTAAGGCAATCTATTTTCCTGAATTGCACCAATATCAATCACACTACTATCTGCTTGAACTGAGTAGGAATTCAGGAGATGCCTCAGGCTGTATTGATGATATCCCCAGTGAAGGGAACAGCCAGCTGTTCTGATCTGGACCATGTGTAAATTGGTTTAGACAGGAGATTGTTAAAACATCAAAAACTTTATTGCTTGGGAAAACAGATGTACTCATATAGATTATAGAGTTTGAGCAAATTCATCCATCATATTGACAGCTAGCCAATGGGCAAGGTTTATTAAGGCTGAGGGTGTGAGCTCCACTCCATAGTAGGGAACAGTATGTAAAGTAAGGCATTCTTGGTTGATAAATGGCCTATAGCCAAGGATGTTGAGCCTTAGTATATTTGAATATATTCCTAGAGAACAAAATAATAATTAGGTCTGATATATTTAAAACATTGTATGTTGTTTGTGCCGATAAGTAAGTCTCTTGAAGTGTTAAGACAGCAACAGGTTGTGGATGTGTTAGTCATAAGGTATGTGTATGGTTTGAAGTGCTAGAGATTAACCAGCTGTGTGTGTGTCACTAATAGGGCACTGTTGTGGTTAGGGTCTGTGCGTATGTGAATATCTATGTGTGTGTGTGTGTTAATCTTAAGGTGTGACAGTAGACCAACGTGGAAACGAACCTGATGAGTACACTTATCCTTGAAGAAAATAGGTAAAGAATAAGTAGAGGGAAATAATCATGCTAATACACCTGGTATGCAGTTTAGTGTACTGGAACCAGAAGAGTATACCCAGTCAAACATTTTAGTGTATTTAATGCTGTTTAGTGCCTTTATGGACTAGATTTAAAACTTAACTTTTGTTCAATTAATATTTCCAGCACTGACTGGAATAAAAACATTCTCAGAGAAAATTCCATAAATCGATTCTTGTAACTTCCCCTGCATTTGACACTTGTTTCAGTACTTCTCAAAAGAAGCTTTTCAACCATGGTAGTCTTCCAACTAGTTCCTCTTCCGGTTCACTGATTTTAACACACACCTTAAAGTTCACTGAACTGTATGCCAGGGAACCATACAGGGCTCTATAATAAGAACTGGGCTGCAAGGGGGAAAAATAATAATATTCTGTTTGAACTAATTAATGAAGAATGGGATTCTGTACTACTGAAATATGAGTCAGAAAAAAATTTTAAAAATGATCTGTTTGAAAGAGTTATGTAATTCATTTGAAAGGATTTTTTTTACCTAACCCCCACTAGGCTCTATAAAATTCAGAGGTGTTGCAAATATTACCACAAAATCCAAACAAATTCAATCCAGTGAGGTGGAAACCATTCCAATGTAGTAAATCTCACATATCATTGGTTTAGCTGTGTGTACATGGCTTTTTTTTTAGGAAAACAAGGATAGCAGTTTTGATGACGCAAAATAAAAAAATAAAAGCAGTGCAGTTCAGCAGTAAAATATGACTAGTTTCTCCTAAGAGCATTTGTTTACATTCAACAAGAAGGACAGGGATAGTTGCCAGTCCTGCCCTTGTGTGCACGCCAGTGATAACATTGATTTGTCATTTTATACAAAAAGGTAATTTAAAACTTACAATGAATTTTATAAATGCTTCTAGTATGTAATCTGTATTATGACATATAGATGATATGTTTGTCATGTAAGCTGGAATATATGATATATAAGTGAAAAATTTGCAGTGTAAGTGCCAATCAGCATGCATACAATTTGGAGGGTTTGGAGAGAATTCAATTTGATGATGCATACTCAGAAGTAATGACACTTGAACTTAAAAGCTGACCCATTCACCCAGGGAACGGAATTCTCCTATTACCCACTATGATACAAAAGCTACTTTGAATCTTTTTAACTCAAAGGTCATACATTCACAGCTGAGGACCAACAATCTTAATATTTCAGAGTATTTTCTGATTTTTTTTTTTTTTTTACTTTCCTTGAACTTTTCAAACAGTACATATTGCTTGATGAATTTAATTTTATAAATATTGAGCTGTACATTACATTATGGATTTGTGGCTTTCTTCTTAATCATTTGGAGACAGTGTATACAAAGAGCTTTCAATCAGACACCAGTCTTCACAAGATTGTGTTTCCTCTCTGTTTTTCTTATCCTTTAAAACTAATGATCTGAGTCATAACAATTATCATTGATCCATTATAACGAATACAGATGACACTATGATGAGATTGTAGATATTTGTAGAAGAATAAAGCCATTGTATAAATCACATGAAGCAGACTGTTTTGTGAGATGGTGCAAGGATAACTATGGTTCTTTATTAAAAAAAATACTAAGAAAAAATGACATTTTACCAGAATCCATACATTCATCTATCATGAGGATTGGAGAAATAGCAATCCTGTATATATATATATATCTAAGGACACTCAGCTTTACATATTTCTCTTTGGTAAACTCTTTTTACTTTCCTTTACTTTTTACAGTCCTTTCATTGAACTTTGGTACAGTTGGTCATTATGTTCAGCTGCATTACTTGGTATAGTGGGCTGAAAAAAAGTAAGGTGAATATTGTTATTGAACTGTTTGCTCTCAGATACAGTGTCCTGGGTTTAACCCCTCTACCCTGTGACTGTCTATTTAGGGTATGTACTTTTTCCATGTGTCTGTGTACTTGTAAGTTCCTCACACATCCAAAAGATTGATTAGGCAACTCTTCATTATTAGAGTGTCAGTGTGGACATGATGAACACATAGTTCAGTGAACTGAGGCACTGCCTTAGTTCCTACAATCCTAATCTGGATAAGCAGGTTAAAAAAAGAATAGTTGGATAGATGAATATAAGTTAACACTGCTGCTTTGGGACTTGAGGAATCCTAGCATTTTAGGTTAATTTGTGACTCTAAATTGGCTTGTGTGTAAATGTGTGCATATACATAAGCATTGATATTCTGGCACCCATCTTCAGTTGGTTTTAGCCTTGGACCCAATACAGTCAGAATAAGATCCAACACCTCTGTGACCTTGGACTATAAAAACAGATTAGAAGATAGAAAGACAGATAAATGGGTTTGAAAGCTGTTGGATGAATAAACAGGTAAAATTATGTATCTGTGTTTTAATTTCAGCATCTGATCAAAAAGAGAGCAGATCAACCCATGGCACAATCAAATGGTGTTATATTAGCCACTATGAAAAAAACAAATGTGATGCATGGAGTATCGCCAGTGCTGATGACCAAGGCAATGCTAAAATTGACTGTGTAAAAGGAGAGTCTGTGGAGGATTGCGTTGGAATGATAATGGTAAGAATGGTTTTAATGTTTTTCGCAATGTACTGTATATCAGGAAAATGAGATGCAATTTTTTTTGTTCTTTATTTCACCTTACACAATTTCTTGTATTAGGAATTCGTTAGTTTTCACATACCCCTTGGGGTCAGAGCACAGGATCAGGCATCGTACAGCGCCCCTGGAGCAATTGAAGGTTAAGGGCCTTGCTCAAGGGGCCAGCAGAGTAGGACCTATTTTGGCGGTGACGGGGATTTGAACCGCCAACCTTCGGGATACCAGTGCAAATCCTTAGCCTCAGAGCCACCACTCCACCCTTCAAACACTATCTACATGATACAAAGAACCATGTTCAGCTATTCTTGCTTTCATCTGAAAAAATGGCACAAATATGAAGGCCAAATGGAATCTGAGAAAATAAACTATAATGATAAAAATATACTCTCTATATACGTGTTTCAAAATGTTCTGAATAGTCATTTGCCTAGACCATTTCAGTACATTTACTGTATAAGGAACTTGTTTAATATCCAGTCACCTGTTTGTGTTAAATGCAGCAGCACTTCCAAATTATAATTATATTTATTCTGGTTTTCAAGGAAAGAGAGTCAATTACTTGCTATTCAAGTAGTATTATATTGTCTCATATTGACCATTTGTCATCCTCCAAAATATAATGCATTTTTATCAATGAATTCTTGGGGTTATTATAATAAATAATTGATAGGTTCCTAATAAACTTTTAATTTGCATGTTCAGTAGATAACCACTTTGATCTCAAAGCAAAAGAATTTATTAACTTACTGCATTCATTTGATCTCCGTTAGCCTCTTTTGCTTAACCAACACAAAAGGGAGGATATGTGCTAGACTTGGATATGTCAAATGAATTTAATATTGATATTATGTAGGTCCTAGACTTTGGTATACCTTACCATCACTGTATTTTATTTGAACTAGAAATATCTGAGACTAACTAAAAACAGCATCTTATTAAAATGTTATGTTGATGCTGCTGTTTCTAGGTATGCTAATATTCTAAACAGCCAGTCTGATTATAGTGCTCAGTCTTATACGGGCAGTAATATAAACATTAAGGTGGAATATTTTAATGGTAAGTGGGGAACCAAAGCTGACACAGAAGCCCCTGAAAAACTGTTAAATCTTCCATTATTAAAATACCATGGGAAATCCAAGCTCTTTCTGAATACAAATTAAACTACCAAAAGGCTGAGTGAAAAATTGAATAACTAAACTAACAGTGCATTATAAAATGCTGAAAACTCACATACCGTATAACTAAATCCAACAAAGTTGTCTGACCTGAGAGACAATCATAAATGAAAATGCTGAAAATTCAAGGGTATGTTCAACTATAAATCATCTATTAAACATTAACAAATTACTTCTAAAACGTCAATGGAAGAAAATGAGGCTTTTGCAGCATTTTTAAGGATTATTTAAACATTTTCAGATGTAATATAATACAGTCCTCAAACGCAAGCATTGTTTGGTGTGCCTATTATAGTGAACTAAATCCCTTTACTAAAATCCCTGAATTTCATAGAATAACATCTCAGCTAAAATTGCCCACTTATGTAATTGACCCAGTCATACACACACACTTTTCAAAGAAGTTTCTGATGTGCTAATTGACAGTGTACTAGAAAAAGTTAATGTTTCATAAGGTACTTGTGTATTTTCCAAGATTTTTTAAGACTACAGTAGCTAAATCACTGCTTAAGAAAAAAAATCCCTGTGTATCTGTAAGGCACCTTTTTAAAGAAAAATTGTAGACACGGTATGTCACAGTTCAGAAATTGTGTTGGTTGAAGCAGTTAATGATTTGCAGGTTTATGCTGACACAAACAACATATCTATTCTTGTTGTCTTGGACTTTTTATACAACATTTGACTTCTCATTAATCACTTTAGTCAGTAGGTGAATCTACCTTGTAGTGTTTTAAATTGATTTAAACAGTCAGAACATTCTTTGTGGTAATTCTATGTTAGTGGTCAATGATGCTGTATATGGTATACCCCAAGGATCAATTCTAGGTCCACTGTTATTCTCAATCTACATTAGGACAGATTATTTATAAACAAAAGATGATCTACTACTACAGCTATGTAGATGACTAACAGATTTACTTATCTATATCACCTGATGGCCCTGAGGATCTATGTCCTTTGATCCAGGGCCTTACCTGCATTACAGAATGTAATAGTAGCAATTTCCTCAAGCTAAATAAGGGGGTAAAATTGAAATTTATTGTCTGTAGTGAAAAAATCAAGGGTTTTAGAAATAAACTTGATCACCTAGCTTTACAAATCGAACCAGAAGTAAACATATTAGGCATTATTATGAATTCAGATCTAAACTTCAAGTTACATAATAGCCATATTATGAAGACTGTGTTTTTCATTAAAGAAACATTGCAAATGTAGACCTCTTATAGCTTCTCAAGGTGCTGAAAATGTAATTCGCGCTTTTGTTTTAGCCTACTAAGATTATTATAATGCACTCCTAACAGGACTCCCAAAGAAAGACACAAATTGGGTTGCAGTTTGTTCAGAATCTTTACTAGTAAAAGATTTTCAGCACATCTTACCAGTCTTGGAGGAAGAATATTTCAAGGTTTAAGGTATGGAAGTTGAAGGAGGAAAGTGTGAGAAGCAAATTTACTGAAACTGGTAACAAGCACAAACAAGGTTTCAGAATCATCTGGTGAGAATGGCAAATAGCCAATGATGAAGAATGTCTATTTGAAAACAACAGAAGTCTGTGAAATGTGAAAGAGACCACTTAGACACAAAGAAATACAGTGGAATGCTGATGTACAGATGGATATTGAGAAAAAGCAGAGTTTCCGTAGGGAGTGGTAAATAGAATTATGGTCATAATCTTGAAACAGATAACAAAAGTGAGAATGTGGCAGGTGTGAATTGTTTGGTGAATGCTGAAGGGTACATTATGATTGATACTAAGATGATTAAATATATTTTATATAAGTAAATGAAGAATATGTAGAAGAATATGAAGTTGTTGAATGAGGAGAATAAGTGGGGATAATAAGAAAGCAGAAATACTATGCCGTATGTTACTGAAGGATGAGGTTGTAGAAGCACTGAAAAAGGTGAAGAAGCAAACTGGTGCATTAGTCTGGAGAGATGTTGGAAATGTTGGAAAGCAGTCTGAGGTACTGGAGTTAAATTGTTGACAGGTCTGTGTGAAAGGGAGATTACTGAAGGGTTAAAATGCATCAGAGAATGTGGGTAATATTGAGCAATAAACTGCCAGACTATTCAAAATTATAGTTTTTAAATATCAGTGTTATCAGTTTTGGAGAATGTTTGGAGGTTCAGCTACTTAAGTGACAGGTTGAGTGTAGACAGAGTGAAAGGCACATGAAAGAAGTTTCAAGATTTGATCCCACATTCTGAATTCTAAAGGAGTCTTCATGGCATTAAAGGGTAAAATTTATGAAAGCTGTGTAAAGATTAGAATGGCCTATGCGAGGGAGGTTTGGCTGATGAAAAAGGAATATGACACAAAGGTGGAAAGAACCGAGATGCAAATGATCAGGGAAGTGTGGAGTGTTGTGGTGTGAGAGGATGATGAATCCTGAGTTAAGAAAAATACTGTGTGGAAGAAATATGAGTTGTGTCCACAGAGAAGTACACTAAGGTAGTTTGGGTATGGGGAGTGAAAGGCATTGGATGACTAGGTGAAGTGGTACACCCAGATGGTGGTGGGGTTGAAAGAGGCCAAGAGGGAAGCCAAAGATAACATGCTTAGAGGTGATATCACATATATGAAGAAAATGGGTCACACTCTAAAGGATACCGAGAATCCTTAAGAGCAAAGAAATAAGATTTGGGATTCAAATAACTAACATTGGCAAACCTAGAAGATGACAGCTAAACTGGCGGTGAGGATGATACAAATTAGATTTCTGCATCACTTGGTGGTTACAAAGGCCTAATATTATAGTAAGACAGTATACATCTTAAACAACAAGTTCACTAGCTGGAAAAAACATTCTTTAGCCTATATCTTCCAGTAAAGTGAGCAGAAGACAGCAGCAGTAATCCCTTTGTTACACTTCTCAGCAATAGCCATTCTACAAAGATTAGCAGGCATTTAAAAATATCCTGAAGAACAAGTATTCTGTGGGTACAGTAGCATTTAGAGGACACCATTTTTGGAGCCTGATCCCACAAGACAGTTCCATTAGAGAGTCACGTGACAGAGCTGAAAAAAGTAGAGATTCAAAGTGAAGCCTGTAAATGGGTGCAAAAGTCCATCAATAACAGAAAGCAAAGGAAAATGGAGAGATAAACTATAGATGATGTTAAAGCCCATGCGTCAATTAATTAATGCTCGGGGCATTGCTCTCTTAATTATATAAATAATCTTACAGGGAGTATAAATGAGAAGTTGTCTCTGAAGATAGCAAATTAAGGTAGAATTCAGCAAAAATTCAGCCGATACATTACAGTAGATTATGATATAGCCTTATTCAGATGTGCTAATTGACTTTTAATATAGGTAAAATGTACAGTACTATATAGGAGGTAAAATGTTAATATAAGACTTAAATTTAAACACGTAAAAGCAGGTCTGAAATTTAGAAGCTCATCTATATGAGAAGGAAATGGAAGTCTTGGTGTCCAGTTTTAGACAATGAAGAAGTGATTAAGAAGGTTATTGGATTACATAGAATTACATGTCAAGCACAAATAAAAGGAGATCATTCTTAAAACTAAAAAACAGCACTAATGAAGTCTCCACTGGAATACTGTGTTAAGTTATTGCCTTTGTGTTACTAAAGGACAACATATTTGTATAAGGCATAATCTATTTAAAAATGTACACATCTGAGAAAAAAAATAAATTTCTCTTGATAAACCCTTTCAAAATAAAAACAACTGATTTAAAACTATTCCTTTTATTTAAAAACTGTATATTCTGATCTTGAAATTATTCCCTTCTTCAACTCTAGTTTTATTTCCAGCTGGATCACAACTTTATGTTAATACAGAAGCTGCCATACAGCCTGTAGACTGGAATTAACAGAGTCCTTCAAAGTTTTAATTTTAATGCAATGCTGCTGATTAGTCATTTAAAATATGGTGGAATTAAAATGAATCAAAATATGTTGCAAGGAAATTTTTAAAATGTCTAAAAACCGATACATTTGTTCTAAAGTCATCCAGAAAACCATTTGAGCTGTATTAAATCCAATGCATGTCTGCAAGGAAACTGTACTAAATCCAATGTGTATTTTGTTATTATTTGTACATGACTTACAATATTACAGAACTGACACAAATATTTCAGTAAGCATGTTGTATCTTTATTTTAAAATCAAATAAGATGACATATTGGATATGAAATATTTAATTTTTCAAATAATCCGCATTTTAACAATTTCACATTAACTTTATTCACATTATTTATTTATTTATTTATTTTTTGGTTCTCTGCAAAATTAAGATTCTAATACATATTTCACTGTAGTGTTGTTAATTGAAAATAATAATTGCAATTATAATATCAAAAGCAATAATCATCAAATATTTTGTCATAGTAGTGCACCCTTCCTATAAGTATAAATTTAAATTATAAGTATAATCATTATTTTTACATCTTTGATCCATATATGTTGAAATGTTGTATATCTTCAACTTTAGAGAATAATGGAATTGTTCTGTTTCATACAAATAATGATATTTCTTCATTAGAATATCTTTTTAAAAATTGCCCAATGATATTGATTTCTGTGGAAAGAAGATTTTGGAAATTGAAAAGTATCCACTCAAGATTACATAATTTTAGTAGTGTTGCAGTTGTGAAAACTTTTTTTAGTAGTTTGGAAGGTAAGAATTGTTTTGATAGCAAATGCTGTGGCAGTATTCAGTCAATATAGATGAAAATTTTCATTGGTTTGTGTTTATATCATTTTTCTTAAATTTCACAAAGATATTTTGAAAGACTTGTTTTGTTTAATGGGGAACCAAATGAAATGGGAAGAATAGACTTTTGAATACTTCTTATTTTAGTTGTTGCCAGTTTTGTTTATTTTTTTTTACTGTATATTCTATAGAGTACACTGTTTCAGTGATTCTGTACATTATGAAAAAGGCACATGCATTATATGTTTATTTATTGTTCAGGACTTCCTATTATATTATTTGGCATAATAAAGTTATTTTCTACTACTTCATTTGATTTAAGTGGTCCTTATGAAAAGAAACATCACAATAGAACTATAAACCATCTTATGAACAGATGGTTTACACACAAATACTATTGATCCTGATCCTTTTTTAATTATTTTTTTAGAGAAAAGAAGCGGATGCTGTTACTATGGATGGAGGCTACATCTTTTCTGCAGGAGCATGTGGTCTTGTTCCTGTAATGTCAGAAGTTTATGAAGGTGAAAAGTTTCTGTTTATAATGTGAATGGTACAAATATTTTAGAAAACCATATTTTGATTATGATGAATATTATTAATGAAACGTGCACTGTAAAATCTCATGATAACATTTACTACTTAAAAATACACTATAAAATAAAATAAGATTATGCCAGGTAGCATAATAACACAGTGATTAGTGCAGCTTCTTCACATTGAATTGAGTTCAAATCCTTCAGTTGGTTGTTGTCCTTGTGGAGTCTGCATATTCTCCAAATGCCTGTAGGGGTTTCCTTCTGGGTGGTCCTATTCTCATCCCACATTCCCCAAGACATGAAGTCTAACTTAACTGATTACTCTAAACTGGTCCTAAAGGTGTGTGAATGTGCTCTATAAATAAACCAGTATAATTTTCAGGGCAGTTTTGGTGGGGTACACTCAGGCCCCCAGTGACTCGGAAATTAGATTAAATGGGTTTGACAATGAGTGACAATAGAGCAATTGCCTTTGCCTAAAAATATTGAAAACATGTGTGTTAGGTTGACTTGGTAATTTTAAATTGTCCTAGTGTAACTTATCTCTATATTGGATAGTAGTGCTGTGATAATTACTACCTTGTGTTTTTTCCCAGCATCCTTCAATTATATCCATTAAAAACAGCCAAAAAATTGCCTAATACTGTATGTGATTATTCATTCATCCATCAGTTCTTTTTTAGATTTGCTTAGTGCAGCTTAAAGTTGTGAGTAATATGAGACTGGAGCAATTTTAACATTGTCTTTTTAGAAATATGAAGAAATTTTGAATAACAATTAAATTGGTCCGTTGTTTTCACAGGTGATTGCTCACAGCCTGGAAAAAAAGGTAATTACTGTATACACTACCTAGAAACCTAGAAGCAACATGCAGATCATTTTCAAAAGAGTTGAACAGAGTGATATAGCAATGCCTTTGTTTTATCACTATGTGTGGCAGTGCAAATGTTTTCTATAAGACATAAAATAGTTTTTTTCATATAAAAAAACCTTGTTTTCAATTATTTTACTTATTTTTTAAAGATTGTCTCATATTAAAGAGAAACACTCATGTTTTATTAGTGTATAGTACTATTTTATGTGAGAGCTTAGAAGTTGTGGTGTGAAATAATGTGCAGCTGTTTTCATCTGAACTGCCAGAAAAGATTGAATATGTTTTGTATTTATTTTTTCAAAGTGCTGATGTTTGATAGGATATTGTATTATCAAGGGATAAGTTGAGACTTACCATGTTCATCACTAGATTGTCCTACACTCATATTTACAATTAATACACACAGACAAACACGCACACACGCATATACACACATGCACACACAGATCCTATTCATGCAATTATGTATGAGTCATGCCTAGCTGAAAGTCAATCTGCAGTATTCCACATTGTTTCTCATCAGCATAAGTATGTATGAGATATTCCCAAGACACATGAAATATCGTATATCTTTTTGTTATATACCGCTTACAAACAAGTGTTGTCTTACTTAATATCAGAACAAGCTTCAAATCCCCCTACACAGGTGCCATAAAATTTACTTTATTACTTTAATCGCTCTAGATATAAAGAGAAAGTAGTAACATGGTATTTATTAAAGTATAATAATACCAATATAAGAAAGTATAATAGAAAAATAATACCAAAAGGAAAGGCTGGACATATTTATAAAGTATTAGAAAGCTTACTGAAAATCAACAATGTTAAAGGTGGATGTTGTTCTGGGCTGCTTTTTGATTCAGCAAACTTTGTGATGCATAAGTTACATTCTCTGACGTCCAAATGAAATGTTTTGTCTCTCTTTCTGACATGTTTCAGACTCTTACAATGTTTCTTGTATCGTCTCTCTTCCTCCTTAGGATGTGACATTATTTACTGTATGTTAAATCATGAATGGGGGGTTCTGGGACATGTGACTTTACATCTACACAAAAGCTTTCATCCTGTGCACATATCTGTACAACCTCTTATTTTCTCTTGTTTTCTTAATGACTGACCACTTAAAACTAAAATCACTATAAATTAATTGGATAACAAAACAGATGCTATAAAGCAATAAAATTACTGATACAATACATGAAGAATGAACAAATGTTTTGGGTCATAAATTATTAGTCTACAAAATACAATGGTTTCAATGTAAATTGCCTCAGTACCCTAGTTAGTTAAGGATCCTGTAAGTTCATTCTTAAATGAGTTGGATCATTTATAGTCCATCATGTTTCATGTGGGCAAAATTAAATACTTAATACAGTATATGCAGTCTGCACTTTCACAAAATGCCCATTTTTGAAACTGTAGACTGGACAGATTGTTCAGGACAGAGATGAACCATGTCAATTATGAATTTATTACTATTTGCTCTTTTTTTAATTTTCAGATATGTTAATTTTTTTAACATTGTGATTTATTTTTGGAGTGTATTGTCATTTTGTGAATCCATCATTAGGGACACATTGGTAGGTTGCTAGATGCGTGTTCTCAAAGGACACATACTGTAATGTAACTCATGTGACACTTTATAAACCGGAAGGTCAGTAGCAACACCCAAGTACTCTCTCATCAATGACTTTAGTTCAGTTTAGTTGGATTCTTTGATCTCACAGTTTTGACTTTTGGCTATTTTTTTTCATTTATGACTTCATTTCCTGATCATACATCAAAATACTTTATCAAGATATGCTTTGAGTTTAAAAATAGCACATTTTTGAATGACTATGATCAAATCAGGTGAGAATAGGCTCTGAAGAATGTACAGAGTGTGCTAAAGAAAAAGCTGAGTGAAGGAAAGGAAGCTTACAAAGCTAAAATAGAAAACAGACTTTCTCAGAATAACATTAATGATGTCTGGAATGGACTGGGTATGATTACTGGACTCAAAATAATCTGGGGCTCAGGTGCTAGAAGGGGACATGGACAAAGCTAATACCCTGAACCCGTTTTTTTAAAAGATTTTCCCTCCCACTACTACCTTCTTCCAATGACTAGTTTCCTCCATCATCCCCACTACATCAACATCTCTTACTAGATCAATTGGATCGGCCAGTGACAAGTGCACCTCTGATCATCAGTAGTGTGGGCTATTCATAACTGAAGACCAAGTAAAGAGACAACTGAGGAAGCTACATACATGAAAAGCTGTGGGACCAGATAGTCAGTCCTCATGTTTTAAGGCTAGTGCTGACCAACTTTGTGGTGTCCTCTGTCACCTGTTCAGTCTGTCCTTAAGGCTTCAGAAAGTGCTGCTCCTGTGAAAACAATCTACATTATTCCCATTCCTAAAGAGGCTGTTGCCTGTTCACCTAATGACTACAGACCAGTAGCACTTATTTCTCACATCATGAAGACCTGGATTATGTTACACCTCTTGCGGTAGACCACCTGGGCCACTGCAGTTTGCCTATTGGACAATAGTTTCATTGGAGGATGCAATTATCTATCTGCTCCACAAGGCTTATTGTCACGTAGACAAAGCTGGCAGCACTGTGAGGATTATGAGGATTATATTTTTTTGATTTTCCCAGTGCCTTCCATCCAGCCATCCCTGTTAAACTCAGAGACATGAGCCTATGATGTCTATCTGGCAGGCAGACCACTGTTTGTGAGACTTAAGGACTGTGTCGCTGATACGGATGTAAGCAAAACTGGTGCACTACAAGGAACAGTCTTGTGTCCTTTTTTCTTCACTATATATACCTTCAACTACAAATACGCAAGATCATGTCACTTGTAGAAATTCTAAGATAAATATGTACTGATTGAATGTATTGACAGAATATATGAGTCATATGGAAAACTTTGTTTCTTGGTTCAAAGAGAATTGTCTCCAATTAGGCGTCAGTAAAACCAAGGAATGGTTATTGACTTTTTGCTCTACTAAAGAGCTTCTATGTCTGGTCACTATTCAAGAAGTGAATGTAGAGGTGGTCCTTTCCTGCATGTACTTGGGGGTTCACATTAATGACATTTTGGATTGGTCTTAGAACACAGAGACTATTTAAGAAAGCACAGAGTAGGCTCTTTTTTCCTAAGAGACTGAGTTCCTTTAATGTGGGAAATTATATTCTTCGCATCTTCTACAACTCTGTGATGGCAAGTGCAGTTTTCTATGATGTGGTGTGCTGGGCTGGTAACATCAATTTAGTAGAGGTCCACCAAATCAAAAAGCTAATTAAAAGGACAAGCTCCGTGTGCCATTATGATCAATGCAGCACATCCTCACTCTGACACATTAATGCTAATTACTTTCAGCCAAAGAATTAATCGGCATAAGTGTGTCAAGAAATGCCACTGGGGATCCCTTACACCAACAGCAATATGCCTGCATAATGCCTCACTGTGACTGTGACAGCCAAGTCAGATGTTTTCTTTCTTTTTAATTTTCTTTATTTGTATTCATTCTGGTGTGTATTAAGACTATATCTATCTCTCTCTCTCTCTCTGCCTGCTTGCCTGCCTGCCTGTCTTTATATACCTTGACTAACTGTTTGTCACCCCAACAATATGCCTTGACTAACTATTCGTCACCACAACACACACACAACACAGACTTGCCAGAAGGCTACTGCTTACTGCCCCACCTCACCGAAACTAGTTTGAATTCAAATTAAAAGAGTAAGTACAAGTAATTTTTCCAAATGCTTCCCAAAACACTAAACTGCTTTTGCTCTTCTGCGGGGAAAAAAATTGCAAAAAATCCCTTCTAATGTGGAAAAAAGCTTTAGAAATTCCTTCATGGTTCTGCAACAGCAACTGAAAAACAGAGTTTTTAGGAGCAACATATCTTTTAATTACATCTGACACATCAGAACACACAACTCCAAGCACTCCCTCTTCCATTAATTAACAAGGATGACATCAGCATATCAGAACACCTCAGTCACCAATCTCAGTCTCAGACAGGACAGATGGACAGATCAAGTGTTAGATACAGTATTAAAATGCTAAGGAATTGGTCTGACAAATGATCTGCTGGAATACCTTTTTTTTTTTTTTTTTTTTTATTTTATTAATTTTATTACAATCAATACATAGCAATCAAGTTTTACAAAAAAAAAAAAAGAATTATGCTAAGAACAGATCGATCCCCACCCTTGAGAGAGAGAGCAAGCCAAACGGTGTAAAATTTAAGGCTTTTAAAAATACCTAAATCAACAAATTCTCTGTGCTTTATAAACTTATTTCAAAATATTACTGATTAGATCCTGCCATGTTTTGAAAAAGTCTGCACAGATCCTCTAACTGAGTATTTGATTTTTCCAATTTTAAATAATATAACACATCAGTTTCCCACTGACTTAAAAGAGGAGAGTTTGGGTTCTTCCAGTTTATCAGAACAAGTCTGCGTGCCAACAGTGTAGTGAATGCAATCACAATTTGTTTGTCTTTCTCCACTTTAAGACCCTCTGGAAGAACCCCAAACACAGCTGTTAATGGGTTAGGAGGGATTGTGAGTCCAAGACTGTCTGAGAGGTAATTAAAAATTTTTGTCCAGAATAATGTTAATTTGGAGCAGGCCCAGAACATGTGACCTAGTGAGGCTGGGGCTTTTGCAGCGTTCACAGGTTGGATCATGCCCTGGAAACATTTTGAGAGTTTTAGTCGAGACAGATGTGCTCGATATATAATTTTGAGTTGTATAATTGTATGCTTTGCATATGGAGCTTGAGTGAATTCTCTGCATTGCTACTTTCCACTCCTTTTCTGATATATTAATTGAGAGGTCATTTTCCCAGTGTCCTCTTGGATCTTTGAAAGGAAGGGATTGTAAAAGGATTTTATATATTGTAGAGATGGAGTCTAACTCCTTGAAATTGAGCAATAATTTTTCCAGCGTGGATGAGGGTGCAAGATGAGGAAAATCTGGAAGGTTCTGTTTAACAAAGTTCCTGATTTGAAGATAGTGAAAGAAATTTGTAGCTGGAATGTTAAATTTGGAATGTAATTGTTCATAGGATGCAAAGACGTTGTCTATATAAAGATCTCTAAGCAAGTTAATTCCAAATTTTTCCAGATATTAAAACTGCATATGTTTGTGAGGGTTGAAAGAGGTGGTTCTTTTGCAGGGTGCCACAGAAAGAAGCTTCTCCGTCTTAAAATGCTTTCTACATTGGTTCCAGATTCTAAGTGAGTGGAGCACAATTGGGTTATTAGTGTATTGCCGATAACGTGTGTTTATTGGAGCACAAAGCAAGGAATACAAAGAAGTACTGCAGGATTTTACTTCTATTGCGGTCCATGCCTGTGTATGTTCTTCTATTTGTGTCCAGGTTCTTATCGACTGTATATTTGCCCCAGTAATAAAACTGGAAGTTAGGTAGAGCCATGCCGCCTTCTGCCTTTTGTCTTTGTAGGTCGCTCTTTTGATGCGTGGATGTTTAGAATTCCAAATAAATGAGGTTATTGTTGAATCTAATTGCTTAAAAACGATTTATTAATGTATATTGGTATGTTTTGAAATAAAAAGGAGCTTAGGAAGAATATTCATCTTAACAGTGTTAATTCTTCCAGCTAGTGTGAGATGAAGGGTTGACCATCTATGCAAGTCTTGTTTAATTTTTTCCATACAGACGACGAAATTTTGTTGATAAAGAGCTTTATGTTTACTTGTGATGTTTACCCGAGGTATTTAAACTGTTCTGCAATGATAAAAGGAAGGGTGTCTAATCTAATATTATATGCTTGCGAATTCACGGAAAGAGTACACTTTTATTCAGATTAATTCTGAGACCAGAGAGCTTTTGAAATTCTGTGAGTGCTGCTAAGACTGCAGGCACAGAATTTTCTGGGTCCGATATATACAGTACCATGTCATCTGCATATAATGAGATTTTCTGTTCCAGTCCTTCTCTGCTAATCCCCTTTATCTGATCAGTATTTCGACAATGTATTGCCAGTGGTTCAATGGCAATTGCAAACAGCAGTGGTGACAAAGGGCATCCTTGTCTTGTGCCACGTTCTAGTTTAAAGTAGTCTGAGCAAATGTTATTGATGCAAACTGAAGCTTCTGGGTTAGTATACAGTAATTTAATCCATGCACAAATGTTCGGGCCAAACCCAAACTTCTCCAAAATAGTAAAAGGTATTTCCATTCAATCATGTCGAATGCTTTTCTGCATCCAATGATAATAATATTTCTGGGGTGTTTGATTTAGTTGGTGAGTATATTACATTAAACAGGCGTCGAAGATTTGAAGATAAGTGTCGGCCCCTAATAAATCCAGTTTGGTCTTGTGATATTACTGAGGGAGCACTTTCTCCATCCTTCTAGCTATGATTTTAGAGAGTATTTTAACGTCGTTATTCAGAAGTGAAATTGGTCTGTATGATGCACATTGTAATAAGTCCTTATTTTGTTTTGGAAAGACAGTGATTAGTGCTTGGCGAAAGGTTTGTGGAAGAGATTGGTTATCTCTGGCTTCTGTAAATGTTGCTAATAGGAGGGAGCTAGCTGAGCGGAGAATTTCTTGTAAAACTCTGCAGGGTAGCCATCAGGGCCTGCTGCTTTTCCACCTTGGAGTGACTTTATAGCATCCAGTAATTCTGATAATGACAGAGGTTTATCGAGCTCCTCCACACTAATAGCGTCAATTTGTGGTATCTGTAATTTATCCAGAAATGCATTAGATTGTATATTGTCTTCTTTAAACTCAGTAGTATATAGGGATTTATAGTAGTCTCTAAAAGTGTACATTATATTTTTGTGTTCGATGATTTTATCTCCATTCGTGTTAGTAATTACGAGATTGCGTTATGCATATCTTGCTTGTGAATTTGTTGCGCTAAAAGCTTATTAGCTTTCTCTCCATGTTCATAATAATGATGTCTGGATTTGTAAATTAGTTGTTCGGTTTCTTTAGTTGTCAAGAGGTTTAATTCTGAATGTAGAGCCTGCCTCCTCTTATGTAGAGTCTCGCTTGGTAGTCTGGCATGTTCTTCATCTATTTTAGTAATTTCGCTTTTATCTCTGCTACTTTCTTCGGATTTATTTCTGTGGGAAAGATATGAGATAATCTGTCCTCTTAAGAAGGCCTTAAGAGTTTCCCAGAGTATTCCTGCAGAGATCTCAGGGGATGTATTTGTCTCTAGAAAGAATTCAATTTGTTTGGATATAAATTCAGTACAATTCTCGTCAGCTAATAGAAGCGGATTGAGACGCCATCTGCGGGTGAGTGTATGGGGCTTAGTAATTTCAGCTCCAAGATCATCGGAGCATGGTCTGAAATAACAATAGCATCGTATTTACAAGATTTAATCTTAGGCAAGAAGTTATTATCTATAAAGAAGTAATCAATCCTTGAGTAGCAATGATGTACTGGTGAGTAGAAAGAATATGTTCTTGAATTTGGGTTTAAAACCTCCAGGGATCTGATAAGTTGTGATCAGTTATAAACTTTGTAATTATCTTTGCGGTGTTAGTTGCGTTCCCCTGTGGAGGAAGTCTTATCTAAAAGTGGATTTAGAACACAATTAAAGTCCCCAGCCATTATAAGTTTATGAGTGTTCAGATTGGGAATGGATGCAAATAAATTTTGTATAAATTCCTTATCATCAACATTAGGTGCATAAACATTTATCAAAATCATTTTACAGTTAGATAAGTCTCCCATGACCATCACATATCTCCCTTCAGGATCCAATACTACATCTGATGCTACAAATGGTACTGTTCTATGTATGAGAATTCCCACCCCTCTAGTTTTCTTTGTAAAACTAGAATGGAACATTTGGCCAGTCCAGTCTTTTGCAGCGGAACTGATCCTTACTTAGTAAGTGGGTTTCCTGTAAAAATACTATTTTAGCATTTAGACCTGTTAGGTGAGAAAGTACTTTCTTTCTCTTTAATTCGTGATTCAGGCCTTTAACATTCCAGCTTACGAAGTTAACTGTCCCATCATGGAGACACTGATTCTGAGTTTTTGGTGTCATATTATAGTCTTAACTGGAAGTGAAATAGTTTAGGTCTTAATTTCCTATTCCCCCAAGAGTTGTTGCCATGCAGCTTATTATTACGTTGATAGTTATAATTATAAAGATTGAGATGATAGATTAGATATAGATCAAGCCTGCTCTCTTTCTCTTCCCCTTAACCCCCACCCTCCCTTTTTGCCTCCCCAGGTGAGGCTAAAACCCACTTCATGCAGTCCCAGTCCTCTGACATACCCAGAGACAGAGCACGTCCAAAGCACATCAAGCCCCCATGCAGTGGCGCTTTAAGGTTAAAAGATAGAGATATCTGTTACCAATATAGTCTTTAAAAGAGGAAAAAGAAAAAGAAAAAAAAAAGAAAAGAATTTTGCACTTAATATATATATATATATATACATACATATATACATATATATACACATACACATATACATATAATCTTCATCAATTTTAGTGCATTAAGATGATATCCCCAGATAATAAACCCAGGTGATGGTGTTAAAGATGTGTCCAAAACAAGCATAACAAGTCTTAATGCAGTAATAGCAATAACAGCAAACCAAGGGTATGATATTGAACAGTCTCATTTAGGGTACACATGAAATAATTAGAAAAGAAAAAAAGAGGAGGAAAACGTAATTAAGCACAATAAAACATAAACATTTAGCCCTAGTAATACTAAGTAATGATAAGTAATAAGTAAGTAATAATAATATAAGAATATGAGAATATATGCTGATAAAAACCCGTATTTTAAAACAAATAGATCAGACAGTAGATTATTAATCCTAGCTTTATCATTTACCGCCATGACTCACAATTATGTATCAGAATAGTCCGGGATCAGCTTTCTTAACTCATTTTCTGCCTCCTCCTTGCTAGCGAAGACATAGAAATGACCCTGCCATTCCACTTTCAGTTTTGCGGATACAGGAGGCCGTATTTGACATTGGCTTGCCGTAGCCGCTGTTTAATATTATAGAAGGCGGCGTTTGATAGCTGTTGCTGGAGAGAAGTCAGGGAAGACGCGAATGTGGCAATCTTCATATATAATATCTTCCTTTTTTTCCTGAGGAGTTCCATCACCTCTAACTTAAATGATAATCGTTCAAAACGACTATAAAAGATCTTGGTCGGGGTCTGACGGTGTTTGATCAGCGTGCGCGTAAGCCGCTGCTATCTCAGATTCTGCTTTAAAGTCGCCCCGATTATTTTAGAAAAAGTTCAGTTGCGAATTTCACCGGGTTTAAACTTTCTCGATTCTCCGGCAGGCCTTCAATTCTGACATTATACCTTCTATTCCCATCTTCTAAAGCAGCCAGTCTGTCTCCAAGTTTTTCTCCGAGTTTTTACATTCCGAACTGACATTTACTGCTCTTTCCTCGGCACAGGCAGCTAGATGTTCGGCTATTTCGATCCGATTCGTGAATGTCTCACTAAGATGCTCCAATCGATCAGCAAGCGTGCTCAGTTTAACTGAGTTTTTCTCAATGCGCTCTTCGATTTTACCCAGCACCTGTCGAAGTTCAAGTTGTACCTCTTGGCGCAGCCTTTCATTTGCCTGTTGGATTTCCTGTTTTAATTCCTGTTTCAGTCTCTCATGTGCCTTTGCCGTTGCTTTCTCATTAGCCTTCTCGCTTTTCTTTATATCTTGCCTGAGCTCAGCGAGCAACACTTTCAGTTCAGATAGCTGAAATGTGCCTTCTTGTGCCGTAGATGAAGCAGCAGACTCTGCTGAAGCTGGTGCCCCGCTGCTCCAGTCCCGCGTAATTGCGTAACTGAAGCCGCGGACCTCCCGGCCTTTTCCAGTTTCAGGTAATCCTCTCCAATCGGCGAGCTATCCACATCTGCACTCACGATCGCACCTTCGCTCCCCTTTTCGCTCTCAGCCGGCGACGATGTAGCGGACCGTGGTCCCGAGGAGTCTGTACTTTCGCCCATCTGATCCAGGTCTGTCTCTGAGAGGCCGTATCTCGAACTAGGGCTTGCTGATCGCAGCTTGGATGTAGCTTTAGTCTTCGATTCTTTCGGACCCCCCTTCTTGTTGGCCATGTTTATATGTGTTTACATATACTGTAGCGGTCCATCTCGGGTTGAATAAATACAGGATATCTCAGAATAATAAGCAAATAATATGAAAAATAGCACCACTGCTAGCGGAGCTCCACTTCAGACGTCCATCTCTCGCATCGGACGAGACCAAAGTCTCGAAAATACCTTTTCTAATTTGTATTGGTTTGCCTCACTTCTAAATTCAGCATTATATGTTAGATTTCTTTCCAATATGCTGATGCAGCTTAATTCATTCTGAGAAGACTAAAATTAACTCATTACATATGTATCTCTCCAGGTTCTTACTATGCTGTTGCAGTTGTTAGAAAGGACAGTGGTCTAACCTGGGAGACTCTGAAAGGCAAAAAATCATGCCATACTGCTTTCGGTAGAACTGCTGGATGGAATATTCCTATGGGAATCATTGCCAAGGATGTTGGTGACTGTTCATTTAGTGAGTAATCATTTTCTAAGAACTTTTAATCATATGAAATTAATAATTAACCAGTATGTTTCTGTTTTTTCAGTTATTATGGTTAAATTCCATATTTATAAAATCATACCATAAAAATGAATTGCAATATTGGAAATCAATAGTTCATTAACATGTGTATTAATCCATCCAATTTCCATATCAAGAGGGTGTATCTAAATTATGAAGGAATTATATTCCTCAGTCTCCCTAGTAAAGGTGTCATTGCCTCATCATTGAAAAAAAGACTCCAGCCAATAGTTGAACCAAAAATCCACAAGGGGCCATTGCAGATTGCACTCTGATCATTGAAGACTGGACCATTTCTTTATCCTGTTGTATGTGAAGCACTGCGTGAGGGTATTAATATCTTTTATTACAGACTTGCAGAAGGCCTATGATATGACATCATGCAATATCCTAAAGGAGATAGTACATGACTAGATGTTCTTAGTGCACCATTCAGTTAGCATATCTGTGAATTATTGCAGTAAGAGTTATGCTCCTGGTGCAAACAAAAAGATTTGATTATTTACTTATAAAAGCACATTTAAAACATCAGAGGTTTCACCAAAGTGCTGTATAAAGAAGCTTTAAAGTAAACACAATGCAAAAAATCATGCACAAGCAGATTAATAAAACAACCAATTATAACATCCACTATAATCCCATTATACATAGTAAAAAAAGCGGAAAAAAAACAAGTAGGTCTTAAGCCAACTTTTAAAAACCTCGATGATGACCTGATGTAAAAAAGGCAAGTCATTCCAAAGCCTAGGAGCAACAACTGAGAAAACTCGGTCTCCTGTAGACTTCAGCTGAGATCTTGCAACTACAAGGAGAAGTTGTCCAGATGTCCTCAGTGTTCTTGGTGCCACATAAGGGTGAAGGAGATCACATATATATTTTGGAGCAAGACCATACACGGCTTTAAAAACAAAGAAGATTTTAAAATCAATGTGACACCTCACCAGTAGCCAGTGTAGAGAATCTAAGATAAGAATCTAGCTGCAGCGTTTTGAAACAGCTGAAGGCGAGACAGACCAGATTTTGGGAGACCCACATATAAGGAACTACAATAATCTAGGCAAGATGTAATAAAGGCATGAATGACTGTTTCCAAGTCCTTCTTTGATAGACAGGATTTTAGTTTAGAAATTTCCCTCATTTGGTAAAAACTGGACTTGACTACCATGGAGATTTGCTTTTCAAAACAGTGATGACTTGAAGATAATACCTAGGCTTCTGACATCATTATGAATCATTGGTGCCAATGAGCCTAAACTGAGTGCTGATTTTAACTGCAGATGTGGTAAGACCAAAAATAATGACCTTTGTTTTATTTTCATTTAATTGTAAAAAATTTTGTGCCATCCAATATTTAATATCCTCAAAGCATTTCAACAGCTTTTTTACAGATGAAGTGATGTCAGGACTAACTTTGAGGTACAGCTGCATATCATCAGCATAAAAATGATATGCAACATGTTTGTAAAAGATGGCCCTCAAGGGGAGCAGATAAATAGGAAAATTGAAGGGGAGCCAGGATAGAACCTTGTGGGACACTTTGAGTAAGAGGAGCTAGCTGAGAGAAATTCCCATTTATGTTAACAGACAAAGATCTACCTTTAAGGTAGGACTCGACCCATTTCAATGGACAGCGTTAAATGCCTACTTCTTCCTCAAGCTGTTTTAACAGAACCCCATGGTCCAGTGTGTCAAATGCCGCACTGAAATCCAGTAAAACTAAAATTGCAGAAGAGCCAGAGTCCAAAGTTAATAGAATATGATTTTTCACTTTCAGCAAAGCCGATTCAGTACTATAAAGTTTTTTAAAACACATCACACACATTAATTTTGGACTGAAATACAAGCTTAGCAATAGGCCCTCAGTTTGAAAGAGCTGTAGGATCAAGTTTAAGCTTCTTCAGCAAAGACTGAACAATTTCATGTTACAAAATATCTGGAATTATACAAGATTTTAGACAGTTGTTAATAATATCCCAAACAATTGGACTAAAAGCTCTGAAAATATCTTAAAATAGGTGTGAGGGTAAGATATCTAGCAGATAATTGGAGGGTTTCATATGAAGGAGTATATCAGCTAGCTGAGAAGAAGGAATAGGTTGAAAGCAAGTAAACTGGCTGTGCACTGGCCTTAGAGGGGCTGGTGTTGTCCCACAGTGATTAGCACCTGGAAGAGTAATGCTGGAACAAATGAGATCTTAACGAAGGCAATGGAACAACTGCAGGTAGATCTCCAAACAATTGTAGGTATCCAAAATGTTCAGGAGAAAAAAGTAGGCTCAGAAGGTCCCAATCAGGAACACGAAGAAAGATCCTACAACAAACACAACAAAAACCAGATCCCACAACAAAAATAAAACAAGGCAGCAGTGCACAAAACATTCTAACTGGAACAGGAAAGCATTTAGTACTTATTTAAGTGTAAAAAGATCAAAAATGTAAAAAACTCGAACCTTTGCTCTCTTGGCAGTGGAACTGTACTTGATCCAGAGAATATAGGTAAATATTCCTTACAGTGGAGATACATCATTACTTATTTGTGGTTTTTGACTTTTCCTTTTTTTCTTATCAGTGAATTACTTCACTAAGAGTTGTGCTCCTGGTGCAGACAAAAACTCAAACCTTTGCTCTCTTTGTCGTGGAAGTGGACTTGATCCAGAGAATAAATGTTCTGCAAGTGGGTCTGAAATATATTATGGATACTCTGGAGCTTTTAGGTAGGTGCTTCTTGTTAGACTAAGCAGTTGTTTGAAGCAGAAAAGCAATTTAACAGTTAAATTCAATTCATTTTAGTTTTGGATAATGTGTACAGCCAGTTGAAAGTGTATGAAAGAGTGTTGAAATATAGTGAACACAGCTTTTATATTTACAACAACATTTATTATATTAACAAAACAGCTCTATATAGTACTAGAACAGTTTCATATGATGTCAATAATTTATGCAGAGGTCATCTAATGTCTACTGGATCCAAGATTCTTCTTTTGAGCAGGCAGTGTGTCCTCCCCAACCCCCTGGCATAAGATTTTTCAGTTGGGTTGTGACCTATGTAGAAATCCTATAACTGCATCACACCCCCAGTTCTTCCTTTTTGAAAACTGAGGTTGACATTTCTTTTGCCACTCCAATTTGATTTATTATTTTATTGCATTCTTTTCTGTGTACGGATTCAGAATGTGTTCACTTATTAATTCATTAGATAAAATATGGTAAAGGTAAAGTGAATTGCTGTTTCAGTTATCCTTCAGCTATACTTGTAGCCTGTCATTACCTCTCAATTGACCCAGGAGATCGCATAGAGAGCATCTCCCAGGAGCCTGACAGTTTTCCTTATCTTTTGTGCCCACCAACAGGTCCTTGGGTTGCTGCTGTGAGATGTAGCCTACATCCCACATTTTAAGTCCAACTCATTCCCAGTTGGTGATCAGTTGACAGCTCTGCCCCTTTCTTCAGTGGGTGTCGAAAACATATGGCTTCTAGTCATATGAAAGTGCCCAAAGTGCACTTTTACCGTACTTATGAGCCTCCTTGTGTTCAGACATTGTATTTGTTACAGGAGATCCATGACTAGCACTGAAAAGCAATAACAACTCGTTTGGTCCAGGGCCCCTACTATGTATAAAAGTCATATCAACTATATCTACCTGGTAATTTTTTACCTTCTGCACCAGCACAGGTTCCTTCCCAATCAGATAGATAATGTTCCAAGTTTCCAAAGCTAGTTCTCCATTGCCAGGGACTTCTTGCCTGTACCTACTACTAAACTGGCGTTGCACCTGATCCTCAACTTTGGTTGTATTATGGTTGTGAACCCATAATACAACTCCATAATATGATGTTGGGTTTAGCCTGGCCAAGTTATGTGGATTGTGTGACTACCAGGTGCTCTTCAGAGAATGCAGTCCTCAGGCTTGGCTCCTTGGTCCCATGAACACTTTTCCAGATAAGGATACATTGATTTCCAGCTTATACTACCAAGAGTGTCATTATAGCAGTTCTTTGTATGACCTCGCAGTCCAAAACTAAAACTAAAGCTAAAGCTCCAGATGACGTACCTCTGAGCATCTATGAGGTACACAAGCTCTACCACCATGGCAAGGTAACAGTCCATGGTGGGGCAATGTCAAACTTCTTGAGAGCATACTGTATATCTAGGATAACTCTAGTATACATTCTAGACAGTGGTGTTTAATTCCTGTCTTGATTATGCTACTGTGCCACATTTAACAAATTATACTGAATACACTAACATTGCCATAAATTTGTTTTAACTTGTCTTTTCTTTCTAGATGTTTGGCTGAAGGAGCAGGAGATGTTGCATTTGTAAAGCAAACAACCATACCTGAAAATACTGATGGTAAGAGTAAATTAATTTTCAAAGACTGTTTTAAAATTGCACATACAGAATCCTGATATCAGCTTATTCTTATGCATATTTTCTAGACTTCTGAAAATAAAGCCACTGTTTGACTCCATTATCTCTAGAAAGTTTATTTTTTATTGTGTGTGTCCCACTGGCCACTACAAAGCTGTATTGATAGGTTTTCACCTTTCCTTTCAATGCTCCAATAATTTGTACAGATCATCTATTTTTTACTAAAAGATGTGTTTATTATCCAGAATATTCAAGGACTGCTTAGGCAGGGCTTAACATGTTTATTGCATGAATCAAATGCATACTTATGGATCCTTGCATGAAAATTAATCAGTGACTAGTGTTTGATCTAACCAAAATGTATACACTAGGTTAATGAAATCAATCTCAGATAAAGGTTATTCTTTTTCGCAAAAGGGTTTTAAAGAAATGACTAACGTGAATATGCTATTAATCAATCTACTGTATATGATAAAAAGTTCCATCCTGCCTTAAATAACTCTTCTTGTATGTCTCCTAACATTAAAACAGAACAGAGCTGTCACTTTAGGTACACCTCAGGGGGTTGTGCTCAACATATTAGACTGCCAATCCAATAATGATTTCTTAGGAGAAAAAAAATGCTCTTTGACTTTAAAAATGATTCTTATATTTTATATTATACTTTACTTTTTACTTAGAATTAATCATTGATTACATCTTGCCTGAAGAAGGGGCCTGAGTTGCCTCAAAAGCTTGCATATTGTAATCTTTTTAGTTAGCCAAGAAAAGTTGTCATTTTGCTTGACTTCTCACTACATTCACAATGGCTAACACAGTACAATAACCTAGGAATACAGTTAAAAGTAATGTAATTTAAAAAAAAACTGAATTTGCAATATCTTATTCAATGAAAAATAAACAGTTTTTTTGCCATTTCAGTCTTTGGAAAAAGTATGTATACCCTTGGCTCTAATACAGTAGCTAGTATTGCCCCCTCTGGCAGAAAAAATCTTAAGTAACCATTTCCTAAATCTGTCTATCAATGTCTGACATTAACAAAGAGAAAGGTTTTTCCCATTCTTCCATGCATAAATCGTTCAGCTGTGTGATGTTTGAGGGGTGTCTTGCATGCACAGCCCATTTTAAATCCCCCAAGGCACCTTGATGAATTCAGGTCTAGGCTTTGACCTTGCCTTTCCAGAACTACGCATTTCTTTTTGAGCAGTTATTCTGTGGTGGATTTACTGGTTATGTTTAGGGTCATTGTCATGTTATAAAGTTCACTATTGGTTAAGCTTCATTATCCTCAAGGTACATTAAAAAATTCATAGTGAATTCTACAATGGTCAGCTGCTCAGGTCCTGATGCGGCAAAGCTGTCCCAAACTGTAATATTTCCACCACTATACATTTCTGTTGGTATCAGGCTCTTCTGGTCAAATGCTGTATTCGTCAAACATGTCTTTTGGTACTGTGGCCAAATACAGTACCTCTTAACTTTGACTCATCTGTCCACATCACATTGTTCTAGAAATCCTGGTCATTGCCCTGATGGTCTTTCTGGACAGTGAAGGTTTTCTAATTGCATCAAAAGTGGCAAGATCCACTGTGATAAAATTCTGAGATTCTTAAGACACTTCTTTCAGCATCTTGCATTCTGCTATTGGGTTGAACTTCCTGGCATGTCTGGACCTGGACAAGTTGGCAAATGCTTGAAATATTTTCCATTTGTTGATGATATACTGGAAGTTGGAAGAGTTGATTTCAATTTGGTTGGAGATCTTTTTAATTCTGTTCCCATATGCATAGGTGTCTATTAACGTTCTTTCTGATGTTCTCAGAGAGATCTTTAGATCTAGACAACATACATTTCGACAATAAAGAGCAAAACAAGCTAAATGTCTGAGGTATAAATCAGACAGATTCCTCCAAAATCCAATTTAATGATATTCAACTCATTTAAACCTGATCTGGTGCCACTTTTGCTAATTTTAAGTATTTGAGGTAGTGATACATGTAGAGGTGTACTTAATTTTCCCACATGCACAATTTGGATTTCTTTTTTTTTTTTAATTTTAAGCACATTGAACTACAAAATGTAAATGTAAAAAAAGAAAAAATATTTTGTGTGAAGTATCTTCTCACATGACTGAAGGTTGTTGATAATTACAAAAAAAAAAACACTGATAATTTTTTCAAGAATTATGAATGAATTTTAGAAACTGCATAAAATTGCTTCTGCAACTTTTATTACAGAAAAGATTGAAAAATACTCTGCATCTCAATTCATTATTATAGCAGTAGACATCCACATGGTGATTGGAGACAGAGTCAGCTAAAAGTGGTAATATCAGGGCTTGGGCTATTATTAGCTGTGAAGGAGGCATCAAGCAGAGTCACAAAATCACAAGTGCCAAGTTTGTTCACTGTGAATGACACGGACATAGATAAGCCCACACACAGTTATATTAAACATTAACTGAGGGAGCTCCACACGTGATGATTTGTCATTTTCATCTGTCTCTGCTTTTCTGGGTTTGTGCACATCTTGTGCATGCTCTTAAGTTTCTACTGGTTATGTTGTACCTACATCTTTTGTCTGCCTTGATGATGCTAGTGTTAAGTGCATAAATATTATAGAGCACAGCATTCAAATATCATAGTACTTAATTAATTAATTGGCCCTGGTGCAACTGTGTTTCTGCCCTGCAATTGGCTGGGGCTACTTTATAATGATGGGAATACATCTTTAAAATATCTTACTGTGACTGTTCTTTTTATATTTAGCCCAGTCAGAAGTTTTCTTTCTTTTTAGCTTCCTTTTTTTCAATCATTGTGGTGTCGGGGAGTGCGTTTTACTCTTTTTCATGCTCTTTATTGATTTATTTATTGAGCTTTTGTAAAATGATAAATTTCCCCCTGGGAACATATACATTGACATCCACGTGTCTATCTATAGTATCTATATCTCTGCTTTGTTTTCTTCCGTTTTCACTATCACTTTGTAAGCTGGGTGGATGTTTCTAGTGTGAGTGGTGGACTTTGTGTGGTGAATAAGTTGAACTTTTCTTGTTATTTTTTTCTTCTCTTTTTTCTATTTTCTATCTGGGGTGATTATTGTTCGTTTTTCGTTTTGGGCCATGGCAGCTGATATTGCCGCACACCTTCAGTATTTTAGTCACTGCCATGGGATTTAATTTACTGTATATCAGAGAAGTTTATCTTGTTGGAGATCGGGTGTTGCTGGTCGGTTAGGTTGTTGGCTGTGAGGATATCAAATTGGCTTCATGAATGAGCGGGTTGGTTGTGATTTTCCTGAGCTGGGTAGATTTAGTCTTGTTAGTTATTGAGAAGGTTGTGGTCAATGCCTCCTTTGCATAGGTGTCTGGATCGGCTGTCCCTACCCATACAGCAACAATTTCAAATAAGCCACCGTTTTTACAAAATGAATCTATAGAAAGAGAAATGGAGCGTCATGAACAATTTCAGAAATCCTTTTTATTCTGCTAGGATGTAGATCACCTGATTTAAAACATATATTGTCTTTTAGAATACAATTTTATATGGTTTTAGGTAAAATGGATGAAGATTTTAAATGTGGTGATGAATTTAGAGTGGACTATGTGAATTTTGTCACTTCCAACTAAATTAAATGTTTTGGTTGTGGGTGAGAAACACATTTAGTTAAAAACTGTTCTGAGAGAATACAAGAAAATGGGAGAAATGATTATGAGGTTGGAGAAAAACAAGGGGAGGAAGTACAGAGTCGAAGGTAAGGGCAGAGGTTGAGGAAATAGTTAACCAGGTGTGGGGGTGACAGGAATGGGAATAAAACAGTCTAGAGATCAGGGGAATAAGAATAAAACAAAGCCTGGAGATCAGGGAGATGAATTGCCTTCTGGAGATAAGGAAAACACCAAGGGCAGTGAGACCACAACTGAAGACATTGGTAACCTCTGTACTGTTTCAAACAAAAGAGCTCATGTGGATAAAGAACATAACAAGTAAACTGAGGAAACCGTCTAACTTAAATAAATCATGATGGATAAATTCTCTCTGCTGGCTTGGTGGTGGTCTCTATGTTTTATAATGAGCATATTTATGCATTCGTTAATATGGAGAGCTTGCATGTAGGGAGCCTAAATATTAACAGAAGCAGAAATCCTGAAAAGAAACTGTGGCTCTTAGGTTTCAATCACCTTTGTGCAGGAGACTCAGGCTGACAAGAGAAATCAGTGGGAGTGGACCAGAGACTAGAAGAGGGACATTTGTTTAGCAATGGGACAAACATCAATGCTGGATTGGCCATTTTATTTCTCAGGGGTTTTCAAGCTGAAGTTTACAGCATTGATGAAACTGTAAGATGGAGATTACTTAAAGTGAAGGTGAAGCTTGACAGCAGAGTTGTCACTTGTCTTAATGTGTATGCCCCAAATGAGGGAAAGAAAAATCTTCACTTTTTCAAAACATTAGTAGTCACTTTATCCCAGTATGATCCCAAGGAGGTATTGGTACTACAGGGAGGTTTAATCTGTACACTTGACACTCAACTGTATAGGAATAAAAGACTGGAGCCACACCCTTGCTCAGTACAGACTTTAGGCAACCTAATAAGAGAGTCTGGGCTAGAAGATATGTGGAGGATAAAAAATGTGGCCTGTAGGCAGTACACATGGGGGAGGATGAATGGAAACAATTTTATACTTTTAAGCACCTTTTAGGTTAGTTTGTTTTGTTACACTCTCTTGAAAGTTTTGTTTGAGTGTTCTTTAATTGCACTTTATGGTTCTTTATTGTGATGTGAGGTTTCTTGTTGAACTTTTGCTTGAAAAAGCACCATTTCGATATGGGAGGGTTTCTTTGTATATGAAGTTGGTTCTCTGTGTTTTGAGAAATATGTAGGAAAAAAACTGAAAGCTTTAATGTATGTTAGTTAACCTAGCAGGACATTAACCAATTAAGAAAACCTAGACTAAGCCTATATTATTATATGCAGTTCTTTAAAAATTATGACCCATTAGTATTTCATAAATCTGATACCAACTAAACATGGGTATTTCCTGTAAGGAACCTCCTGCAGATCTATATAAATTAAGTCTCTTTCTGGAACCTTTATATGGATGTTTTTTTTTTTTTTTGAAAATCCAAAATGGTTCCACTATGGCATCAGTCTGAAAAATAACTGTGGGATGTTTATTTTTAAGAGTGTACTGACAGGCTTCTCTAATTACAGTCTGGTGTTTTGTTACTTCTTTTTAACACATAGAAACCCTGTAGTCCATAATGACATTTTAACACACTCCCCCTTAAAGACAAGAATTGTAAAGATTTATTTATTAATTTCTGGGGAGGTTAAAGGATTATGAAGGAGTTCACCAGCATACAACAGTGGTGGGAGGCTGAAAAAATGACATTCAGTCCTTGTGTCAGCAGTATACAAGAATGTCTCCAAATTATTATACTCAGGAACTGCAACATTAGAAAGCCACACAATTAAAAATCAAACACTGATAGAGAATGGTCAACTTGCAACTTTTGTACATTGCAATTCCAAAGGGAAACGTGGAGAGGAACTTTCAAACTGTTCAGAAAAACAATGACACTGACTTCCCTGCAAAAACTGAGCTGAGAAAGAGAAAGGCGAGGGAACTAAAATCACGGTTAATCAGACAGCAGAATTCAAACGCAAAGGCAGCCACTAAAGGTTTGTTCTGGGTGATTCACTCCATCATTAAGCACAAAAAGTCCTTCCAAGATGGACAGATGATAAAACAGGCCTTTGTTGAGGTAGCTGACTCCTTATTTTGGGATTTTAAAAACAAAACAGAAATATTATCTGCAATCAAAGCTCTTCAGCTATCAAGAAGTACAGCTATATGGCGCTGTGAAGTAATGGCCAATGATTTGACACAGCAGATTTGGAAGGACATTGGGGACTGCGAGTGTTTCTCACTGCAACTAGACAAGTCTATGAACACAAGTGATACAGTCCAGTTGTGCAATTTTATTCGGATGGTGTTTACAGATATGATTGCTAAAGAGGAGCTGTTAACAATACTGCCCATGAAAGAATACATGCGGGGAGAGGACATTTTTAAGTCTTTCAACTTTATGAAGAAAACCCAGCTCTCAGTATGTCAATTGATGTCAATCACCATGGACTATGTACCCGCAATGGTGGGCAGTGTGAATGGATTTTTTGCCAAGTGCAGGGAGGACATTGCTTTACCCGACTTCCTTAATTACCACTGCATAATAACCCAACAAGCATTATTTGCAAAAATGATAAACATGAAAGAGATAATGGATGTGGCAATGAAAATCACCTGTTCTATGCGAGCAAGTTCTCTTCAAAGACGACTGTTCTGTGCACATCTGGAGGAGACTAACTGCAACTACTCTGACCTCTTGCTACACACTGACGTGAGATGATGTAGTAGGGAGAACTACTTGCAGAGATTTTAAGACCTCTGTCCAGAGATAAAGGAGTTTCTCCTTGCCATTAAACATGAAGAAAACAAGCAACCTAATGACGATCAGTGCCTGCTAGACTTTTTGCTAGACATTTTTAACCGATCTGACCAACATGTTGAATGAGCTTAATTTAGAGCTACAAGGAAAAGACAAAACAGTGGTCAATATGATCAGCTCTGTTAATGCTTTCAAATGAAAAATGCAACATCTTTCCTCAAAGCTGCAGAGCCTTGATTTGGGAAACTTCCGGAACCTCTCACCAGAGCTGGAGACGCAATTTGACAGTGTTTACGACACAGAGCAGATTGAAAACTGTGTGTTAGACTTTGACAAACAGTTTTAAGACTTTGCTTTACTCGAGCCAATCGGTCTGGACAATGCAACCCTGGCTGACTCCATTCAGTGCAAGGCATCAGAGTAAAATAGTGACCATAAGTATATTGAATTGTATTGTTCCATAAGGATCCATGCAGTTATGCAAGGTATGCCAGCATATTATACATATAAAGTATACTCAGCATATATATATATATATATATATATATATATATATATATATATATATATATATATATATATACATTTTTAATGTAGGTAGGTCATTTTAAAAGTAGCTTGCAAGCCGAAAAGGTGCGGGCACCCCTTGTCTAAAAACTATAAAAAAAGGGACTGGCTCACCTGCTGGAGACAAGAGCTCAGGGGGCTTTAGTAAAGGCTCATTTTCAGCAGTTAGATGAATGTACCAACTTCTTGGGGCTTGAGTAAAATAACACAATGCAAAAGCCAAATGGCAGAGAAATGGTGAGAAAAGATAGGTGGTCCATGAATTTTATGAAAAGTTGTTTGCTATGGAGAAAGATGGTGGTATTGGAGACTTTCTGCAGGACTTACCATAAGTTTCCAAAACAGATGCTTTAGATCTGAACAGTGAAGTGACCCTAGTAGATCTGCACTGACTGAGCTGAACAAACGGAAGATCACAGGTATTGATGGCATTCCAGTTGAATTTTATAAGGAGTTCTTGGATGTCATTGGTCTGGGCTTGTTGGAAGTATTCAGGCACAGCTTCAAAATTGGTATGTTACAACAACAACAACATTTATTTATATAGCACATTTTCATACAAAAAAATGTAGCTCAAAGTGCTTCACAAAATGAAGAATAGAAGAAACAAGACACAATAATAAAATAAAATAAGTCAACATTAACATAGAATAAGTAAGGTCTGATGGCCAGGGTGGACAGAAAAAAACAAACAAAAAAAAACCCTC
The DNA here is from genome assembly GCF_016835505.1 of Polypterus senegalus. Taxonomy (NCBI): domain Eukaryota; kingdom Metazoa; phylum Chordata; class Cladistia; order Polypteriformes; family Polypteridae; genus Polypterus; species Polypterus senegalus. The sequence goes on from NC_053154.1 coordinate 181,801,774, forward strand.
CAGACGGCTGGAGAAAAAAAAAAAAAATTCTGCAGGGATTCCAGACCATTAGACTGCCCAGTCCCCTCTGGGCAATCTACCTAACATAAATGAAACAGTCCTCTTTGTATTTAGGGTTCTCATGGAAGGACTTGATGATGATGGTCACGTAGACTTCTGGCTTTCAGTCCATCAATGTTGGTGCATCATGATGCTTTGAGTAGGTGGTGGTGGCACAGGCCGCCACCATAAAGGAACTGGAAAAAGAAACAGAAGTAGGGGTGGTAGTAGGGGTCAGTACGGATTTTAGAGCCACTATGAATAGTTATTATGATGAATTGAACATACAGAGTATCAGGATTAAGTTAAAGTGAAGTTATGAGAAGGCCATGTTAAAGTAATGTGTTTTAAGCAGTTTTTTAAAGTGCTCCACTGTATTAGCCTGGCGAATTCCTATTGGCAGGCTATTCCAGATTTTAGGTGCAGCAGAAGGCCGCCTCACCACTTCTTTTAAGTTTAGCTTTTGGAATTCTAAGGAGACACTCTTTTGAGGATCTAAGGTTACGATTTGGAATATAAGGTGTCAGACATTAAGATATATAAGATGGAGCAAGATTATTTAAGGCTTTATTAACCATAAGCAGAATTTTAAAGTCAATCCTGAATGATACAGGTAACCAGTGTAGTGACATCAAAACTGGAGAGATGTGCTCGGATTTTCTTTTCCTAGTTAGGATTCTAGCAGCTGCATTCTGCACTCGTTGCAAGTGATTTATGTCATTTTTGGTTAGTCCTGAGAGGAGTGCGTTACAGAAATCTAGTCTACTGAAAACAAAAGCGTGAATTAATTTCTCAGCATCTTTCAATGATATAAGAGGTCTAACTTTTGCTATGTTTCTTAAGTGAAAAAATGTTGTCCTAGTGGTCTGATGAATATGCGATTTAAAATTCAGATTACAGTCAACAGTTACCCGTAAGTTTTTTACTTCCGTCTTAACTTTTAATCCTAATGCATCAAGTTTATTTCTGATAACCTCATTGTATCCATTATTGCCAATTACTAAAATGTTAACTCAAAGCTGTAGAAGAGCAGTAATCATACTTCTGTCAAGGTATGGAGATGTATGTCTTATTAAGAAGTGGCGGCCAATGTCTCTCCAATGTGCCAATTATAAAATCCTCTCCAAAGCCTAAGCTAACAGAATGGTTAAAGTCCTTGGGAAAGTGGTGCATCCAGATGAAGGTTACTGCATACCTGGCAGGTCCATTTTATAATACATCAATACCTTCCATGAGAACGCTGAATACAATGAGGACTGATTGATGTCATTTATGTTGGGTAGAATGGCCTGGAACCCCTGTAGATTTTATTTTTTCTCCAGCTGTCTGGAGTTTTTTTTTGTTTTTTCTGTCCTCCCTGCTCATCGGAACTTACTTTTATTCTATGTTAATAAGTGTTCTCTTATTTTAATTATTGTCTTTTTTTTCTCTTTCTTCATCATGTAAAGCACTTTGAGCTACTTTATTTGTCTGAAAATATGCTATATAAATAAATGTTGTTTATTTCAGAACATTCTAGCTGTAGTAAAGCTTTTTAATTTTCAGACTGGTTTTATTTTTATTAGCCAGTAGAAGATTTTTGGCAGGGTTATTCATTCATTTTTATGGAATATGTTGAAGGTGTTTGAGTTTATGGAGCAGTTTACTAAATACATTCAGATACTATATACTCAAATTTCTGATATCGTTAAGGTCACTGCTGGTTTTTGCACGCCTTTCAATGTTTAAAGAAAAATAAGTCAGGACTGCTTATTATAGGGAATGCTCTGGCCTTGGAGGTATTCCTGGTAGAACTAAGAAGTGTTGTTTGGTCTTTCCATTCCTCATTGCAAAATGGGTGAAAGTCACTGCCTTTGCAGAAGGCATTGCTGCAGTTATCACCAGTCATATCTGGACAAACTAAATGATTGTCAGTGGAATTCTGAAAAAAAAAATCATGTTCAAAAATTAACTGGAGTAAATGTTATGCAGTGCTACTTGGAAACTGGGTTGGATGCAGTCCTCTTTGTTTGGAAGGGGGTCTTCAGTGGAGCACTGAGGGGGTTGCTGTATTTAGGAGTGAATTCTGGAGTTGAACAGTACATCCAAAAGAACTGGGATGGCAGAAGAAAGTGGATCTTCCATAAGAATTTTTACAGAGGATGAATGATAGTGATTATAACCTGATGATATCCAGTTTGTGGTACAAATGTATTAGCAGCCCCCACCTTGGCTTGTTCACCACATACAGGAGGTACTTGTTTTTTTCTGGGATGGCATCGATTGGTTCAGATGGAGTGTTTTATTCTTGCCACTCGATAAAGATAGACAAGGACTTATAGACTTTAATAGTATTATTGCTGCCTTCCACATTCAGACAATTCGAAAACTATTGCACCTTTCAAAACAGAGCCAATGGATGAGCTTAGCCATACATTTTTCCTATACAGGCTAAGTGAGTGAGACTTGGAAAAAGTCTATTATGATGTCATCGAGACAAAGTCAGAACTTTATGTGTGCCAGAGTTCTATACAAGAGTCCTGACAGCAAGGCAAGTACTATACATTAAGTGAGACAGTGATGACCAAAACTTGTACAACCCTGCTGTTGATACTGCTACAGGACCATCTGGAAATTCTGTTCATAATTCCAGTACAAGCAAAATAACCAAGGCAAAGAACATCATTGACTGGGTAGGACATATGTAAACTTGGAAATGTACAGAAAGAGTAGCAGAGGAAAAAAGAGTGCATTTAACATGCCTGATGGGGAAGTTTCTAAATCAGATACACTCATCATTGAACAGTGAATCTCTGACAGTTCTACAGAGCATATTCACTGCACAGGGAAAGACAAGTGCATGCTTACTGTATGCTCAATAAAGTAAGAACGAAGAAACCAATGTTTACTTATTTATATCATTAAACAATTTAAAGAATGACAAGAAAGCAGCCCCTTAAGATTTGCGTGCAGGTATACCACTTGGGACAGCTAAGAGTACTGAAGCACAACACCTCTCGGAGCCAGAAGATCAGAGTTCCTCAGGGAATAAATCCCACTTGGAGGTTACTGTTCAAGCTGCCTTTGGCTAGTAGGGTGGGGGATCTGCAGTGGAGGTCAGTGCATAAGAGTAATTTTGTCCGGGGCTCCTGACTGCTGCCCTTTTTGTGACATCAAAGAAACATTTTTTCATTGTTTTGTGTGTTGAAAAAAGCTCCAGTCCTTTTTTAGTGTAATATAGAGAATGACAGAGGGATTGGGGGTCATGAATAGCGGAATGGGGTTTATTTTTGGGGTGAAAACTACATAACGAATCAGAATAAATATTAATTTTAATTTTGGACAAACAAAATAGTCATGGAAAACACAAAAAAGTAAGGTCAGATGGGATCTCATGATGTAACTGTATTTTTTAGAAAGTTATGTGAAAATATATTAGTGGATTTTAACTTCTACAAGTCTACTAAGAAGCCTGAAAAGTTTATAATGTGTAGTGTGTGAAGAATGTAGTTTGTAAATATGATGACAATAACTTAGTTTGTGGTCTGGTTTCACAGTTTAGTTTTTCACATATAAAATGGGGTCAATAAGTAATAAGCGGAATAAGTGTGGAAAATATAAATAGGAGACTGATACAGAACAGGAAACCATCTTTAGGGACTTATCTATAGTGTTATCATGTAATGGAAACTGTACTTAAATTTGCTTTACTTCTGTTTTTGTGATTATTCAGTAAAGGCTGTTTTAAAAAAAAAAAATCATCCATCTATACTTCCCTCCCACTTGATTGCCTCAGTTATTTGATTCCCTTTGTGATTCTCCTTTTTTTCTTATTTGTCCTTTTGTTTGTTTTTTGTTTCTTCTAGTTTTGACTCTTGATTTAGTATTAAAGATTTTGTACTTAGGATTTTAGACATTTGTTTGTTTAATTGTTGATTCTGTCATCTTTCTTTTAAAGTGTTCTGGAACTTTTTTTTTCCCCCTAAATTTTTTCTAAGTCTGGAGATTTTAAAAATTTCTCTTGTATTTAGAAATTACATGACTGATTAGATTTGAATAATTAAGGCTTTAGATTATTGGTGTTCCTCTCTCCTTTTTTGACACTTTAGTCCTTAATTCTTTTGTTTGAGCATGTACGGATTAGGCTTGAATCATAGCAAATACATTATATAACTAAAATAACACTACCTAAATAGTATCTACTTTTGGATGATTTTCCAAAAACAACATTTTGATACTCGGCATATTGTTTGCTTCTAGGCAGAAATCCTGCTGACTGGGCTAAAAATCTGAAGTCTTCCGATTTTATGCTTTTATGCTACAATGGTCAGCAAAAAACTGCTGCTCCCAATGACTATGCCAATTGCAATCTTGCCCAAACGGCAGCTCATGCTGTCATGACACGCCCTGAAAGCAGGAATGATGTTGTTCGGTTCCTTAAAGAGCAACAGGTAGGTACAAATTTTACATTTTAAACATTATCCACATTGCACTATGACATAATAAAACAAATACCTCCCTTATTGCTAAAGACCAGTAATGTAATCATTGATATGTTTTTATTACTCAAAAGACGAAAGTGGAAACCATTGAAACTGTACAAAAATGGAAAAATGTAATGTTTGTGTGTAATATAGTTGGATAATGTTTCTCCCATTTGAAAACAGAAAGAACATGCAAACTACTGTTTATGCCACAATGTTTTGATGTAAAAAATATACGTATTTCACATTAGACTTTGTATTATTTCACATTGTTGCGATTACACTGCATTGAGTAGCAATGCAACACTTGACTGTTTACTAGAGTGTGCTGGAGATGTGTTTAATATTTCAAAAGATATAAAAACAATATAATGTACAATGTAAAGTCTCAAAGTGATATAAAATGTAGAGTCTTACATAGTTCCATTAATTATTAATAAAGGAGAATAGCATGATGTTGCAATTGTTAGTGCTGCTGTCTCATAGTTTCTACAGATGGAGATTAAAGCCAAGACTGGTTATTGTCTATAAGGATGGTTTACATTTTAATTGTGTGCATGATATTTTTCTCCAGATACTCATTTTCCTATACAAACCCCAATTGCCTACCTGTCTTTGATAATTTCTAATTGACCTTGTTTGAAGTTTGTATAGTTTGTGAGTTATAGTTTAATTTATTGTCATATGTACTGCTGTAAAACAAATTATTTCAGCAACAGTAAAAATAGTACTACAGATAGATGAAACATTCAGCATTTATCAGGTATTTAACAGATTATTATGCAACTTTGCAAAATTACAATGCAAATGAAGGGGGTGGGGCATGTTTTATTTACATATTTTTCACCCAGTGTGTAATTCTGAGGGACCACTGTCTGCAGGCATCAGTATTTGAAGTTATTACAATGTCAAAATGTAAAAGAAGACATTAAAATTCATAGATAATGTCTTTAAAGTATACTCCATCCAAAAATGATTTTATTTTTAACCAGTGCTGTTTGCAGCAATAGTAGAGAAACATTTTTAATCTCATATGGAAAATGGATAAAAAAATGTTTTTGATACAATTAGTAGCAACAAAAATATTAGAATATCGATGAAAAAATCTCAAACTACTTGTGTCACATAATCTGAATGTCAGGTATCTAGTAAATCATGTATTTTTTGCCAAGTTTCTGCAAAAAATTATATTTTGGTAGATACTATTTTATATTGGTGGTAACACTCAGAGGAAATTTTTGATCCCAATAAATTTTTCAGTTTAGCTTAACAATAAGCTCTAAACTCAAAGGGCATCAGAATTAATTTCTGATACAGTATTTCTAAAACTAATCAGGAATAAACAAGATTGCACAGTGCTGAACTCTATTAAAAGGCCTGGCACTGCAAAACTAACTGAATTTACTGACCACAAGAGAAACAAAGCAGCTGGTTATTAATTTGTATCATTGTGATTATGAGCCTTAAGAAAATGCTAGTAATTTTTTACCTTAACAAACACAATCTCTTTTCTGGGAAATCATGGTTTATTGTGTTGATTATCGTGATAACAGAGATAAAAAAAAGGTCTGTAGAATCTTTTTGGCCTGGGTGGACTCGTTTTGCTGTTGTCTTCCATTTTAACATACACTGTGTGCATAATTATTAGGCAAGTGAGTATTTTGACCATATCATCATTTTTAATGCGTATATTCCAACTCCAAGCTGTATTAACTTGAATGCTTATTGGATTTAAGCACGTCAGGTGATGTGTATTTGTGTAATGAGGGAGGGTGTGGCCTAAGGAGATCAACACCCTATATCAAGGTGTGCAGAATTATTAGGCAGCTAGTTTTCCTCGGGCAAAATGGGCCAAAAAGAGATTTAACTGACTCTGAAAAGTCAAAATTGTAAAAGTCTTTCAGAGGGATGCAGCACTTTTGGAATTGCTAAGATATTGGTGTGTGATCACAGAACCATCAAACATTTTGTTGCAAATAGTCAACAGGGTCGCAAGAAACGTGTTGAGAACAAAAGACGCAAATTAGCTGCCAAAGATTTGAGAAGAATCAAACGTGAAGCTACCAGGAACCCATTAAGTATCTATCTATCTATCCTCCAGTACTTTCATATTCCAGAGCTGCAACCTACCTGGAGTGCTCAGAAGTACAAGGTGTTCAGTGCTCAAAGACATGGCCAAGGTAAGGAGGGCTGAAACCCAACCACCACTGAACAAGAAACATAAGTTGAAACGTCAAAACTGGGCCAAGAAATATCTGAAGACAGATTTTTTGTCAAAGGTTTTATGGACCGATGAGATGAGAGTGACTCTTGATGGACCAGATGGATGGACCTGTTGATCAGTAATGGGCACAGAGCTCCACTCCAGCGTGGAGGTGGGGTACTGGTATGAGCTGGTATTTTTAAAGATGAGCTAGTTGGACCTTTTTGCATTGAAGATGAACTCAAAATCAACTCCCAAACCTACTGCCAGTTTTTTGAAGACACTTTCTTCAAACAGTGATACAGGAAAAAGACCATGATTTTTATGCAGGCCAATGCTCCATCACTTGCATCGAAGTTCTCCACTGCGTGGCCAGCCAGTAAAGGCCTTAAAGATGAAGGAATAATGACATGGCCCCTTCCTCATCTGACCTAAACCCTATCGAGAACTTGTGGGCACTTCTTAAACGCTAGATTTACGGGGAGAAAAACAATACACCTCTCTGAAGAGTGTCTGGGAGGCTGTAGTCACTGCTCCACAAAAAGCTGATCGTCAACAGATCAAGAAACTGACAGACTCCATGAATGGAAAGGCTTATGACTGTTATTGGAAAGAAGGGTGGCTATATTGGTCATTGATTGACTGATTTTTTTTTTAAATGTCAGAGATGTTTATTTGTAAATTTTGAGGTGTTTGTTTATTATTCTCACTATAACAGATGAAAACAAACAAGTGAGATGGGAAAATTTTCATTTTTCCTTTAGTTGCATAATAAATCTGCACACTAATAGTTGCCTAATAATTGTGCTTATATGTATTCCCTGATGATGTTCACACTCACATTTCCGTTGTGAAACATTCAGGTTTCAGGTTTATTAACATTTTGGATTGACTGATAGCACTGTGTTTGTTCCGTATTAAAATTAATCCTCAAAAATACAACTTGCCTAATAATTGTGCACACAGTGTATGCCAACAAATGGTTGGCATTTGGACTGTGCTTTGTAATGAAGATCATATTATTGACCAATGACTCAAGGGTAGAGGTGCAAAAACTGGGCCCCATGTGAATTACCTTTCCAGTTTATTCCCAGAGCGGATTTACTGTTAGTAAAAATATATTGTACCTGTTCTGAATGTACAGATCTCTCTCTCTCTCTCTCTCTCTCTATATATATATATATATATATAGACATACAGTTGAGGCCAAAATTATTAGCCCCCCTGGAATCATGGAACATTTTCCTAAACTTCTTCCCAAAGTTTGCAACATTGATGAAACTTGATATAATCAAACATCCACCAGTGCTATTTACTAGCTTTTGATACATTTTGTAATATAAAATATTTTTAGTCTTGCTTTATATCAAATATAGTAAAAAAAATGGGGTGGTCAAAAATATTAGCCCCATGTTAATGTTTGCTTTCAAAACACACCTACACTAATTAACCAATCAGCTTTGAAACCACACCTGTGCAATCAATTGGCTTCCTAACAACACTCAATCAGCATAAAAAGACTCCCAAGGAACAGGGCTCTTGAACACATGAGAGGGACTACTGTTACTGACCATGCCAAAGACAAAGGAAATCAGTCTGGAGCTCAGAAAGAAGATAGTAGAGGCTCATGATAAGGGGCAAGGCTACACTGCCATTTCTAAGCGATTCACAGTGTCTAGAACTGCTGTACGTTGCATCCTTGCCAAGTACAAGGAGACAAATTCTGTTAGAAACAAACCTGGCCGTGGCGTAAGCAAAGATTTCAAGAACTCTGGAGAAAAATAGTCAGAGATGTCAGCAAGGAACCCCGGACATCTGCCAAGATGATTGTTGCTGACCTGGCCTCTTCTGGAGTTGATGTTTCAAGGAACACAGTTGTGAGGGCTCTTCACCGTGGTGGGCTTCATGGCCTTCGTCCCAGAAGAACCCCTTTACTCAAAGAGCGGCACATCACAGCCCGACTGAGGTTTGCCCGTGAACATTTGAAATGTAAAGATGATTTTTGGAAGTCTGTGCTTTGGTCTGATGAGACTAAACTGGAACTGTTTGGGCACATGGATGTTGCTTATGTTTGGAGAAGAAAGGGACAGGCCTTCAACCCTAGGAACACAGTTGCCACAATTAAACATGGTGGTGGGTGCATCATGCTGTGGGGCTGTTTTGCAGCCTCCGGCACAGGGAGCCTTGTTCGGGTGAATGGCATCATGAAAAAAGAAAATTATGTTGACATTCTGAGAGAGAATATGCAGAAATCTGCTCGTAGTCTTGGCTTAGGTCGTCGCTGGGTCTTCCAACAAGACAATGACCCAAAGCATACATCAAAATTAGTTCAACAGTTTTTCAAGAATACCAAAACCAAGATCTTGGAGTGGCCCGCACAGAGCCCAGACCTCAATCCCATTGAGAATCTGTGGCGAGTGCTCAAAGTGAATGTCCATGCTGGGAAACCACGCAATTTGGACCAGCTAGAACAATTTGCAATGGAGGAATGGACCAAAATCGCTCAGGAGACCTGTGCTAATCTCGTAAAGACCTACTCTAATAGATTGTTGTCAGTTGTGGCTCCAAAAGGGTACAGTATTGACTATTAATGGGCATGGGGCTAATAATTTTGGATGTCTCATTTTTGCCCTTTCTTGTTTCCACTCAGTGTGTCAATAAAATATCCAAACTACAATTAGTGGACCTTGTTATTTTGGACACAGATACCCTTTAAAAAACAAACATTTGTTGTTAATGGTCATTTTCATATTGGAATCAGGAGTGTTGCCTAATTTCATAAGGGGGCCTAATAATTTTGGCCACAACACACTCTCTCTCTCTCTCTCTCTCTCTCTATATATATATATATAGCGTTCTAATTGCAAACTCTTTTAGCTCATTCGTAATTGTGTTTAATTAGAAAAAGTGTTGTCATTTCTAAATTATGGGACCAGAATGCATGCAAATACCCTTAAATGAAAGTCTACAAAGTACAATCTTAACAGATCTGAATTGCTTGATTTGTAATTTTTAAACTGTGAGGGGTTAATCAAGGAAATTTTGTCTTTGTCCCAAACATTATGGAGGGATATATATATTATATATATATATATATATATATATATATACACACACATACAGTAGATAGATATATATACAGTGGTGTGAAAAACTATTTGCCCCCTTCCTGATTTCTTATTCTTTTGCATGTTTGTCACACAAAATGTTTCTGATCATCAAACACATTTAACCATTAGTCCCATAATTTAGAAATTACAACACTTTTTCTAATTAAATACAATTACGAATGAGCTAAAAGAGTTTGCAATTAGAACGCTGGGGTAATGGCTGCTGAAAAAGGGCTGTTCAGGCATATGTAAACAATAAAATTGCAAATCAGTCATTTTAAGCAGTAATAGCCATTTGGAACGTCACTAATGTCTTGGCTATATGTTTAAATCAATTTAAGTTTACCTTGACAAAATATCAGTTTTTATCAAAAATAACCTCTGATTGATTCCCATCTGCTGCATGCCAGTGTACTGTATATACGGTATGAGAATATGCAAATCTTTTTCTTAATGAATTTTCACAAGAAAAAACATAAAACATTATTTCTGTATATCACTTAATTTCACTGGGTCAAGCTATAGAATGTGTAGGTTTACTTTAGTTTCCTCCAGATATCCTCAGCATGTTTGGTGCCCGTTTTACAAATGTTGTAGCTAGGATAGGATTCCACTCTGACACTTAGCATGTAAATAAAATACAAATTTAATTGTTTTTAAATATCCTTTTTATTACAGGAGAAATTTGGAAAAAATGGAAGTGAAAAAGAATCATTCCAGATGTTTAAATCTGAAACTAAGGACCTTCTGTTCAAAGATTCTACCATATGCCTCTCAGAAATACCTCCAGATCAAAACTATAAAAACTTCCTGTCAGAGGAATATTACAATGCCATACTTGGACTGAAGAAATGTTCACACACAGCAGGTATCAATGCCATATTCTAGAAGCTAAGCAGTGTAACTTTTTCATAACAGAAAAATAAGGTACAAAAAATCTCCCATTTATCCCACCAATCCATGCAGATGAATTCCAAATGGGAAGGAACAACATCCACTGGACAAAGGACACAGGCAAAAAAATTCTTGCACATTGGACAAAATATTTAAAACTAGATTTCCCCATGACCTCGAGCAGATGGGGGTAATTATCCATCCATCCATTTCCTAACCCGCTGAATCCGAATACAGGGTCACGGGGGTCTGCTGGAGCCAATCCCAGCCAACACAGGGCACAAGGCAGGAACCAATCCTGGGCAGGGTGCCAACCCACCGCAGGACACACACAAACACACCCACACACCAAGCACACACTAGGGCCAATTTAGAATCGCCAATCCACCTAACCTGCATGTCTTTGGATTGTGGGAGGAAACCGGAGCGCCCGGAGGAAACCCACGCAGACACGGGAGAACATGCAAACTCCACGCAGGGAGGACCGGGAAGCGACCCGGGTCTCCTAACTGCGAGGCAGCAGCGCTACCACTGCGCCACCGTGCCGCCCCTGGGGGTAATTAGAAATATCTTAAATTTGTCCAATGTAATTCTAACAGTGAAACAAATATCATATTACAAAAGGGAATAACTTTAGGGAAATAATTAAACAAAAAAAACACCACACACATTTAGTTCAAAATTTTATTACAGTTCAGGATTCAAAGCCATGTGTGACAGTAGGACAGAACCCAGGCTGGCAGAACAGGGAGAGAAAAACGTAGAAAGGAACTGGATAAAACAACTCAAAACACATTTTCTAAAAGGCCTAAACATGAGGGGACATTGGTAGTTAAGTAGCTCAAAAAAATGGTGTAGATGGCCTGTGCCTTCTGGGCATCCATAGGACCAAAAACTAACAGTGCATGGTGCAGCATGTATAGACCATGATGGAGCCTATGGGAAACCTGTCCTTTCCCTAAACCAAAGTTGCCAGTGCCTCACACTACAAGAGTGCCCAGGTCTAACATTCATAAAGGTTTTGTTTCTCTTTCTCTCACACACACAAATACTTATTTACTTCATTTCCTTTCCGTAATGATTAACACTTCTCCTCAGCCTAGTAAAAAGTCTGTAGGGTGCTTCCGAGTCACCACTGGTGTCAACATGTTTCAAAGTGAATATTGCTACCATCTAAACTTCAATTTTGTCAGAGGAGCAATATGTTCTCTTAAACTTCTCCTTGTATATAATGGCTAAAGTGACACCCTTTTAATAATGCTAATGTTTAGAAGCTGGGGGAGGGTTGGAGATTTAGCAAGATCATATTTGTTTCAAGGGTCAGACATTTATCCAGTTAAAATATAAAGAGTTTTGAAAGAATGTACACTTCTCTGTGTGACACATGGATTGCTTGATAGGGTGCCTTGCACTGTAAGCATCTGCATGACATGCAGAAGTTTATCTGTTTGAAGGCCTGTTTTAATATCAAAGGAATAATATGATTATCCAATCAGATTTCTAAATCCCACGATAAAGTTATAGCTTTTACCTGGATAACCATGAATTCTTTTCACACACATTTTAATTATATATTATTAACACTTATCTTAATCTAATTTGTTTTCTTTGCAGATATTTGGAAGGCATGCACATTCCATACTTGTCAGCAATCCTGAAAAGAAAACCCAAAAGGCCCATCTACAAAATCTTGCAGTCTGGAGTGTATTATCATCCACTCATATGTAAAATGAAGTAATTTTTATACCTCTCAAATACATGAAATAAAACATTTACCCAAAGAAAGATATTTTTGTTCTTTCCTTGAATGTATTTGTGTATGGCAAAACAAAAGAAAATACTATAAACAATGAGGTTTTTTGCTAAGGTTAATTTAACATTTCAAAATGTACACTTAAACAAAACATTGAGTCAATATTTTAGGAATGTTTATCTGTATGACTTTAAAACGGACAGGTAAAACAAAGCAAATAGTCTCTCTATTAAAAAAGCTTGCTTCTAAAAATGCAAACTCAAAACAAGACTATTTTTGTAAAAGAGAGTGACATTTTAAATCCTTTATCCACAATATAAACATTACTCGATTGAGGCCTTTAGGTATTGTAATTTGAAAAATATGGAAAGAAGGGGACTACATTCACTTTTAAAGTGTTCAAGTACAACATTCACTTACTATATTTTAAAAATGTTATTTTAAATTAGAAATTACCCTGTACTAATGCTTAAGTAAAACCATTTACTAATATCAACTTTTAGTAACTGGCTAACTGCAGTTATTATTGAAATCAGATTTTGAAGAATGACTTGGCAAATATAGTCAACAAAGAAATTGCAGTGAACTGACCTTTTATTGATTATGAAGGGGTAGTTGGAACATAATTACAGTCCAGAGCACAAATAAACAACATATTGTTGATGTAACAAAACGGGCAAAAAAATATTTTAAACAAATTCATTATGTAGTAAAAGATATTTCTTCATAGGCATCATTTTTATAAAAACATTACATGAGCATTTGAAATTAGTTCACCTGTCAATTCAAGAATTCAGTACATGCAAAACAGGAAATCTACATAATAATGTGACATGTAGTATAATATTTCTGTGACTGAACTTCACGTCACAATAAGCATTTCAATTTCAGTGCAGCCACACTAATACTGTAGTCAAGTACTACTATAGAAACATGCTGGAATAAACAGCATGTGTTTTTACTGTAAATAAGGCCAATGCAATCTGTTTACCCATTGCTAAAACATTCAGTGAATTCAGTAGGATTTGTAAATGAAAATTCCCTCAATACCTGTATGAAAACAACTTATAAAATTGAATGAGATGTTTTAGTTGTGCTTTTAATTTCATTGGAAATTAGGCACAATAATATGGAATTAAAGTATGAAATTATCAAGAACTGAAAGGTAAATTTACAGAAATTAAAATAGCACATCTTACATATGTCTTCAGCCTGTTGCAAAAACAAGTGAGGTTTGATCTACTGTGTAAGGAACAACATATTTACAAACTGCAAAAAAATTACAAAGAAATCAGTAATAAAAATTGAAATAAAAGGCATGAAAAATGAAATGATTAATTTGACACATTGGGGGGTGTTCAGAAAAGTTGTATTTACATTACACAATACCGTGAAGCCATTTTTCCAACTCTCTAATGTCTGGTTCACTGTCTTCTTTACTTCCTCTGGCACTACACTCAATGAAATCCACCTTGAAAGGCAACTGAGAAAATTCAAAATCCTTTCCCTTCTTCCCCAGGTACATATTTCCGACGCCTGTTGAGTTATCCAGGGAGCTAAGAGCAGCTGAACGGGTGACTCTCAATGTGTTGCTGAAAAAAAACAAAAAAAAAAACAATATTTTTCAGATGTAATTTTCTGTTTAATACTACTAACATTATACACCATTATTCACCGTCACCATATTAACCTGGAACACTGGCAACAAATGACAGACTGTTCAATTCGATGGTAACAAATATTACTAGTAAAACTATATTTTAGGTACAACAAAAATGTTTTATTCTTCCTATGTATTTAGCTGTGTTGAATACATATTTTAAGAAGAGGGAGGAACATAGGGTGACATACAAGAGTGGAGGAAGATGCACACAGGTGGATTACATCCTATGCAGAAGAGTCAATCTGAAGGAGATTAAAGACTGCAAAGTGTTGGCAGGGGAAAGTGTAGTTAAGCAGCATAGGATGGTGGTCTGTAGGATGACGTTGGAGATCAAGAAGAGGAAGAGAGTGATGGCACAGCCAAAGATCAAATGGTGGAAGTTGAAAAAGGAAGACTGCAAGGTTGAGTTTAGGGAGAATGTGAGACAGGCACTGGGTGGTAGTGAAGAATTACCAGACAGTTGGGGAACTACAGCAGATGTAGTAAGGGTGACAGCAAGAAGGGTGCTTGGCATGGCATCTGGACAGAGGAAGGAGGAAAAGGAAACCTGGTGGTGGAATGGGGAAGTACATGAGAGTATACAGAGGAAGAGGATGGCAAAGAAGAAGTGGCATAGCCAGAGAGATGCAGAAAGTAGACAAGAGTACAAGGAGATAAGGCACAAGGTGAAGAGAGAGGTGGCGAAGGCTAAAGAAAAGGCGTATGATGAGTTGTATGAGAGGTTGGACACTAGGAAGGGAGAAAAGGACCTGTACCGATTGGCAAGACAGAGGGACTGAGCTAGGAAAGATGTGCAGCATGTTAGGGTAATAAAGGATAAGGATGGAAACGTACTCTAGTGATGGGTTGTTCTTGAATGATTTGTTCATTTTGAACGAATCTTTAATGCGACTCGGGAAGAACGAGTCGTCTCGTGGGAGTGATTTGTTCAGTCGCACATGCGCATTTGCACAACTTCCTATGGTTTCTGTATTGGAATAAGCTTAACCAACTCAGTCTGAGCCAGAAACAGAATTGATTAGTTCATCTCTCGAGTCTTCGGGTTTGAGTCGTTCGTACATCACGTGACTGCCCCATA
This sequence comes from Polypterus senegalus, assembly GCF_016835505.1. Classification (NCBI taxonomy): domain Eukaryota; kingdom Metazoa; phylum Chordata; class Cladistia; order Polypteriformes; family Polypteridae; genus Polypterus; species Polypterus senegalus. The sequence goes on from NC_053154.1 coordinate 181,816,977, forward strand.
AGCTTAACCTATGCAGTCTGAGCCGGAAAGAGAATTGATTAGTTCAATCCTCGAGTCGTTCGTTCTTTTGTCACGTGACCACTTACTGCCTCAGTACCTCAGTCAAATACTAATGTAAAATTCCATTTGTTGTATGTTGGATCATATTTAGAAATGATCATAAAATTATAAAAAAATATCTAAAACGCATTTTCTTATAAATTAAAAAGGTCTTTCAATTTCTGTCACTATGATTTTGTTACTGTTTCTTGAGGATCTGTGGTGTGTTATTTTATAAATAAATAAACCTGTTACAAATAAATTATTGATTAATTATTGTGATCAACATTTGTGTAAGCAGTAGATGTGTTAGGGAGGTAACAGGTAACATTTTAATTATATTTTGCTAAAATGAACGAAATGACTCGAAAAAAGATTTGTTCATTTTACTGAACGAGACTCAAAGGTCCGAGTCGGTAAAATGATCCGAACTTCCCATCACTAACGTACTCATAAGCAAGGAGAGTGTGTTGAGCAGATGGAAAGAGTACTTTGAGAGGCTGATGAATGAAATGAACAAGAGAGAGAAGAGGTTGGATGATGTGGAGATAGTGAATCAGGAAGTGCAACGGATTAGTAAGGAGGAAGTACTGATAGCTATGAAGAGGATGAAGAATGGAAAAGATTTTGGCAGATGAAATACCTGTGTATGCATGGAGGTGTTTAGAAGAGACAGCAGTGGAGTTTTTAACCAGATTGTTTAATGGAATCTTGGAAAGTGAGAGGATGGCTGAGGAGTGGAGAAGAAGGGTACTGGTGCCGATATTTAAGAATAAGGGGGATGTGCAGGACTGTAGTAACTAAAGGGGGATAGGAAGGAGTTGCATTGCGCCTTTGTGGACCTGGAGAAAGCATATGACAGGGTGCCTCGAGAGGAGTTGTGGTATTGTATGAGGAAGTTGGGAGTGGCAGAGAAGTATGTAAGAGTCGCACAGGATATGTACAAGGGAAGTGTATCCGTGGAGAGGTCTGCGGTAGGAGTGATGGATGCATTCAAGGTGGAGGTGGGATTACATCAGGGATCGACTCTAAGCCCTTTCTTATTTGCAATGGCGATGGACAGGTTGACAGACGAGATTAGACAAGAGTCCCTGTGGACTATGATGTTTGCTGATGACATTCTGATTTGTAGCGATAGAAGGGAGCAGGTTGAGGAGACCCTGGAAAGGTGGAGATATGCTCTAGAGAGGAGAGGAATGAAGGTCAGTAGAAACAAGACAGAATAAATGTGTCTAAATGAGAGGGAGCTCAGTGGAATGGGGAAGATGCAAGGAGTAGAGTTGGCAAAGATGGATGAGTTTAAATACTTGGGATCAGCAGTACAGGGGAACAGGGATTGTAGAAGAGAGGTGGAAAAGAGTGCAGGCAGGGTGGAATGGGTGGAGAAGAGTGGCAGGAGTGATTTGTGACAGACGGATATCAGCCAGAGTAAAAGGGAAGGTCTACAGGACAGTAGTAAGACCAGCTATGTTATATGAGTGGGAGACGGTGGCACTGACCAGAAAGCAGGAGACAGAGCTAGAAGAGTAAAGATGCTAAGATTTGCATTGGGTGTGACAAGGATTGATAGGATTAGAAATGAGTACATTAGAGGGTCAGCTCAAGTTGGATGGTTGGGAGACTAAGTCAGAGGGCTGGTTTGGACATGTGCTGTAGCTGAAATACTGGTAAAAGTAATTTAAAAGTGTCTGATCAGTGGCATCCCAATCACATATGCCAATTGGGTTTAGTTATAATGAAAAAATAATAATGGCATTCTACTCAGTACTCGGGTCAGGATTTCAAACCGTGACCATGTAGCAAAAAGGAGAATATTTGCCGATTGAACAAAAGATTCAAGAAGTAATTCAGCAATCATAAAGAAAGCAAACATTTATAAGATTCATTAACATGTCTGAATTATTTCTTACACCATTTTCACTACTCAGTGTGGCTCACACATAACCAATTTTAAATACTACTTGTAATGTTGTTTTATAATAGAGTACAATGCTCATAGTTACCTTCAAAATACTGAGATTTTATTAGCTGCATGGAAATGCAACATTTCAAGGTAAAAAAAAAAAAAAAACTAAAAATCCTTGCTATCCACATGCTGCCTAATGGTTAAACTACAATTTATACTTTTTAAGTACTGCAAATTAAGTTGTTTTTCCTCACACCATTATAGGAACATTAGTGGTATTTCTGGGTTATTAGCCTATTTTAGCCTTGCATACACATGTCTGTTCATCAGTTTATATTTACTTTTAAGCTATTGATATGCTTAAACTACAATGTTAATTATTTTGTTAATTCTTTTTAAAAACACAAAGTTCAAAGAATAGATCTGTGTATTAAATGAGAGAGCACTTTATTTTTCTTTATGATCGAGACCCTTGACATCCCAGCTCCATTGTTACATATGATAGCTTTGACAGATTTCACATTATTGCCAGGTGTTATGGCTATGGAACCTATTGTTAAGTTGGCACTCAGTTACTTGGGTAGAAGGGATAAATGAGAAGCAACATTGATCTCTTCTCCCTCTCTCTCCCACGATCCCATCTCGACCCATTCAAAACCTCCACACCCCCGCAAACCCAAATTTCGCCTCTGCAAACGAGGGAAATCACACCCTGTGAAGTCCAGGGGCCTCATATATAAACAGTGCGTGCAAACGTTTACACGCTCAAATTGCAATGTATGAAATCTAAACTTGGTGTAAAGCCACACACATTTCCACGGTACCTCATACCCTGGCGTACGCAAATTCTCCCCTTGGTTTTGCAGACTGGTGGCATCCAGCGTCAAAGCAGTGCTACTGTTCCTGTTTGGTTACCCTTTCTTTTTCATGTCCACATTCCTGACACGGCTTTATAAATACACTGAAATTGACCTCATATTGTTTATTAGATTAATGCATCTAATTGTAATTGACCAGTAACAATATAATGATCCATGGAATGTTCAAACTATAAATACAATAGCTGCTTTAGCATTGTTACTCTGGCTGCACCTTCTTCGTTCAGCTGCTCCAGTTAGGGGATGCCACATCAGATCATCTTTTTCCATATTACTCTCACCGCACCACTTGGAGTATTTATATCACTGTATCTGAGTGTGAATCACAGCTGTACAGCAGCTGATCGGAAAGAGAATTATCGGTATACAGCATCAAGCACACGCTGCCTCAGCCATGCGGTCTATTGAATTGCACTCATTCGGCAAATGCTTCAAAGCCGTTCCTCGCGGTTCAGAAACAGTTTCATGCCAAGAACTATAAAACGCACTCAGTCCATCAAGTGCTCCCTGTAGAACTGTTTGTACTTATAAAGTACAATTACCTCACTGTAAACTTGCAATACAGTTATAATATTGCACAACCTGAACCACTGTATAAAGTGTGTATTTACATATGATGATATTTTTAAGATAAAATGCAGCAAAATATTTTATATTATAAAGATAAAACTAACTTCATTTACATAATCTATATTGGTAATAATTAAACATGTGAGGACACTATGTCGCAGCGCTAGCGAGCTGCTGCTCATGGATTGTTCCAGCCTTGTACTGCATATTTGCTGGGGCTAGCACAACACTGGACAGATGGATGGACAGAATAATTAAACATGTACTACAAAGATGTTTAATAACATGCTTTAACTGCTATCATCATGAGAATGATATCACATATAAATCTCATTATTTTAAAATTATTCAGAGAGCTGTAATATCACGGATGTAATGGATTCTGTGTCCTGCAGGAGGAAGAGTAAGCCCGGAAGCACGTAGCGATTCACACAAATACAGCACATAGAAGATCAAATACAAAACAAAGCATTTAACATGCTACTTTAGTTACGATGGGATTTGAGAAACTAGTAAATTAAATGATTTTAAGATGAAGTTTATGATGTTCTACTTTAATGACAAAAACTGTGATTAAAGTGGAAATTGAGATTAAAGTTGACATTTCGTGCTCACCCACCCCCCCCACTAAATGAAAATTCCCTCAATACCTGTATGAAAACAACTTATAAAATTGAATGAGATGTTTTACTTGTACTTTAAATTTCATTGGAAATTAGGCATAATACTATGGAATTAAAGTATGAAATGATCAAGAACTGAAAGGTAAATTTACAGAAATTAAAATAGCACATCTTACTTATGTCTGAAAAATATGCCTATACAAAAATGTCTTCAGCATGTTGCAAAAACAAGTGAGGTTTGATCTACTGTGTAAGGAACAACATATTTACAACAAAGAAAATCAGTACTAAAAATTGAAATAAAAGGCATGAAAAAATGAAATGATTAATTTGACACTTGGGACGGGGGAGGGGGGTGTTCAGAAAAGTTGTATTTACGTTACACAAACTGTGTATAATGTACACTTTTTTTCCTCTGTACTCTAATAATCTTTCATATGACACTCAGACAGTGGGCTACGACTCGCCTTTTCACGGCAACTAATATCTGACATCTTTATTTATTTCAGGCACTGTGTGACTTTGTGAACTTGAGCTTTTGAATTTCTCCGACACACTGTGTCACTTGATCAACTTCCTTTTGTTGTTATACCACTGTTTAAACCAACAAATAGTACATTTTTCCTTGCCTCCACTTGGGATTTGCTGAAATTCTATCTTCCCTCGTGCTTTTGCCATTGCCTTTACACAGAACACTGAGCTTAAGGGCTATTTATATTGATCTGCAGATTCAAAGAGGCATAATACTGCGAGGAGTTGGGATGAGGCAGCATGCGCACACACGTGCGTTAATTTTCATGCTGACCGGGATTTATGCAGTGGAAGAACATGGAAGCTGGCGCTCGCACAGATTTATGCATCTGTATTTTTTTGTGCGTAAGCACATTTCCGCTTTTGTACTTACGTCATGTTATAGTGTGAATTCTACACACGGCATTATGCATGAGGCCCCAGGTCTTATATTCTGAAGCGGTTTCTCATTTTTCTTGTTTAGACCCTTTACTTCTTTCTTTACATCCCTATTGTTCTTTATATCATTTACTAGCAAAATACCCAAGCTTTGGAGCGGAGAAGTACAGTGGAACCTAGGTTTACGAGTAACTTGGTTTACGAGTGTTTTGCAAGATGAGCAAAAGTTTTTAATTAATTTTGACTTGATAAACGAGCGATGTCTTGCAATACGAATAGTATGGATACACTTTGTCTGCTGAGCGTCATGTGATCACAACTGAGCTGATGGTTCTTCTCTCTCTCGCTCGTGTCTCTCTCTATCTCTCTCGCGCCTTCCTTTCTCTCTCTCTCCTTATCGCTCTGGCAATCGTCTCCTATTCTCCGTCTGAGTGCCTCACTCATATAGTCAACATCCATACTAGCGTATACTGTTTACTGCAGCATTGTGACTGCAATCTCTGAGCCGAGTCTCAGTACTTTAAAACCACCAGCCTTATTCAGCTTGAAACAGCAACAGCGCTGTTTATTGTAGCGGGATCTTTATAATGTTCCTTGTATCACCCATTGACAGCAGGCACTTGTAGCATGTCTGCGATCTTTTTGGATGCGCTTATACAGTGAACTGCTGCAGCGCTGGGAGACTGCGATTGCTTTGGGACACTCTTCCGCGTGTCGTCCTGTTGGGTGGAATCCCACATGAATTTAGAAATTCACTCACACCAGCCATCATTTTTTTTTAAAGGTAAAGTGCAGGTTAATTTGTTTTATGTATTTTTACTTTATATTTTGTACTAGCAAAATACCCGCGCTTCGCAGTGGCAAAGTACTGCCTTAATTTTTATTAAGAAGAAAATTAAACCTTTATAAACTGAGGGAAAATATACCAATAATTATTTGTTAAGGATCTCTTTGTATACCACATTGTCAGTTCGGCCCTCCGGTTGTAATATGACCAAGCTGTGCGCTGAGCTTACTCTTGAGCATGCAACATACAGTTGGCCATGTGAAAAGTAATCTTGTTTCAAATCTCACAGCTTGGATTGCTGCTATCATAATCGGTTTGAGTTTCATGGTTTGTTTCAAATACGACAGTATTTGCAGGACTTGTGTTGAAGTGACATTTGGCATCTGTCAAGCCTTGTAAGCATACAACCGGTTTCGTCGAGAACTTCGCATCCAGCTTTTGAGAGTTTAAGCATTCATAAACATCAAAGTGTCCACTACTGAAATCAACACCTGTGAATCTAAGATGTTTAAGAGGCATTGGCAGTTGTCGAAAGGTGTAAAATATTTGGCCATTTCGGTACACTTGAAAGCGACAACCGAACAATTCAGCGGCAGCCATCAACTCACATGCAGAACCATAGGTGAAGGGCTTAAGCATTTCACTCTTCTAGTGCTCCTGTGTAGTATAATTATCTCCTGTACCGTCATCAGTCCACACCTTGAACCTGTCCCAGCCATTCAATACATAAGACACAATGTTCCTCCGGATATCAAGAGTGAGCCGGATATGGCCGTGCAATATGTAACAAAGAAAATGGAAAAGACAGGTGCCATCTCTGGGCATAAAAACCACTCGGCAAGTGACAGTTCTTTGATCGATGGTGATCACCTCGATAGACATGTTAATGGGGGTACAGTTGGAGCGATAAAGGAAATGGGCACCTGAACAATGTAAAGGAAGTCTAAAATACCTACACAATAACTATAATCGTAATACAGTGGCTTGCAAAAGTATTCGGCCCCCTTGAACTTTTCCACATTTTGTCACATTACAGCCACAAACATGAATCAATTTTATTGGAATTCCACGTGAAAGACCAATACAAAGTGGTGTACACGTGAGAAGTGGAACGAAAATCATACATGATTCCAAACATTTTTTACAAATAAATAACTGCAAAGTGGGGTGTGCTTAATTATTCAGCCCCCTTTGGTCTGAGTGCAGTCAGATGCCCATAGACATTGCCTGATGAGTGCTAATGACTAAATAGAGTGCACCTGTGTGTAATCGAATGTCAGTACAAATAAAGCTGCTCTGTGACGGCCTCAGAGGTTGTCTAAGAGAATATTGGGAGCAACAACACCATGAAGTCCAAAGAACACACCAGACAGGTCAGGGATAAAGTTATTGAGAAATTTAAAGCAGGCTTAGGCTACAAAAAGATTTCCAAAGCCTTGAACATCCCTCGGAGCACTGTTCAAGCGATCATTCAGAAATGGAAGGAGTATGGCACAACTGTAAACCTACCAAGACAAGGCCGTCCACCTAAACTCACAGGCCGAACAAGGAGAGCGCTGATCAGAAATGCAGCCAAGAGGCCGATGGTGACTCTGGACGAGCTGCAGAGACCTACAGCTCAGGTGGGGGAATCTGTCCATTAGTCGTGCACTGCACAAAGTTGGCCTTTATGGAAGAGTGGCAAGAAGAAAGCCATTGTTAACAGAAAACCATAAGAAGTCCCGTTTGCAGTTTGCCACAAGCCATGTGGGGGACACAGCAAACAGGTGGAAGAAGGTGCTCTGGTCAGATGAGACCAAAATGGAACTTTTTGGCCAAAATGCAAAACGCTATGTGTGGCGGAAAACTAACACTGCACATCACTCTGAACACACCATCCCCACTGTCAAATATGGTGGTGGCAGCATCATGCTCTGGGGGTGCTTCTCTTCAGCAGGGACAGGGAAGCTGGTCAGAGTTGATGGGAAGATGGATGGAGCCAAATACAGGGCAATCTTGGAAGAAAACCTCTTGGAGTCTGCAAAAGACTTGAGACTGGGGCGGAGGTTCACCTTCCAGCAGGACAACGACCCTAAACAAAGCCAGGGCAACAATGGAATGGTTTAAAACAAAACATATCCATGTGTTAGAATGGCCCAGTCAAAGTCAAAGATCTAAATCCAATCGAGAATCTGTGGCAAGATCTGAAAACTGCTGTTCACAAACGCAGTCCATCTAATCTGACTGAGCTGGAGCTGTTTTGCAAAGAAGAATGGGCAAGGATTTCAGTCTCTATATGTGCAAAGCTGGTAGAGACATACCCTAAAAGACTGGCAGGTGTAATTGCAGCAAAAGGTGGTTCTACAAAGTATTGACTCAGGGGGCTGAATAATTACGCACACCCCACTTTTCAGTTATTTATTTGTAAAAAATGTTTGGAATCATGCATGATTTTCGTTCCACTTCTCATGTGTACACCACTTTGTATTGGTCTTTCACGTGGAATTCCAATAAAATTGATTCATGTTTGTGGCTGTAATGTGACAAAATGTGGAAAAGTTCAAGGGGGCCGAATACTTTTGCAAGCCACTGTAAATAAACAATAAAACAGCGGAGAAGCCGTGGATTAAATAAAAAGGCTGCAGTTATCAGCAGGGAGACGTGAATCCCGTGGCGAAGCAAGGAAGGGAATGCAGAGACGGAAGCGATGGACGGCCTTATATAGGCAGGCAGCCAACAACGTGGGAGGCGTTGGGATGGGGGACCCAACGGCGCCGCCTCATACGGTGACCTAGCAGCAGGCTATGGATGTATATATGTACGCAAGTAGGATTCTGTAAGCGTTGGGAACCCACGTAACAAATTTCTTGAAGATGGGGCCATAAATAAGAAAGTTCAACATGGCGGACGTTGTCGACCGTTACTCGTAGAATTTCTAAATGAAACCTGCTTATCTTTTGTAAGTAAGCTGTAAGGAATGAGCCTGCCAAATTTCACCCTTCTACCTACACGGGAAGTTGGAGAATTAGTGACGTTGGAAAGTTCAATATGGCGGCCGACAGTGGCGTCATACCCCCGAAATAAGTACGTACATTGGTTTCGGTTAGCGCAGGGAAGCCGCCTACCAAATTTCGTGAAGATGGGGCCATAAATAAGAAAGTTCAACATGGCGGACGTTGTCGACCGTTGTGTAGAATTTCAAATGAAACCTGCTTAACTTTTGTAAGTAAGCTGTAAGGAATAAGCCTGCCAAATTTCAGCCTTCTACCTACACGGGAAGTTGGAGAATTAGTGATGAGTGAGTGAGGGCTTTGCCTTTTATTAGTATAGATTAATCATTTTTATATGAATAGTTTTGGGTTGTGGAACGAATCATCTGAGTTTCCATTATTTCTTATGGGGAAATTCGCTTTGATATACGAGTGCTTTGGATTGCGAGCACGTTTCCGGAACGAATTATGCTCGCAAACCGAGGTTCCACTGTAGTGTGTTAAAGAAGTTATGAAAAAGAAAAGGAAACATTTTAAAAATAACGTAACATGATTGTCAAAGTAACTGTCGTAGGCTTATTTTTAGTATTGAGAGAGTGAATTTAATGATTGTACGAGTTTAACTTAGGATTGTAAATGTTGTGTATGAGAAATGCACATTTTTAGGATAGAAGGATCTCTTTGTAAATGACGTTTACAGTAAGAGGCAGGTGCAATCTCGGGTCATGGAAAACACTGGGTACAGGTCGGTGAAATTGTGATTGATGGTGATCACCAGAATAGACATGTTATTTGGGGGAAACTTTCACCTGTTGAAAAAGAATGAAGGAAGGTGAGAAGCGGTGGAGCAGGGAAAGAAAAGCAGAAGTCAGCAGCAGGAAGACGTATGTGAGCAAGAAAGGAAGCCTAACGATGACAGCCTTGAAGCGGTGGAGTAAAAGAAAAGGCAACAGTCACGAGGAGGGAGATGTGAGGAAGTAAGGAAACCCAACAATGTCAGCCTTGAAGCGGTGGAGTAAACGAAAAGGCAGGTGTCACCAGCAGGAAGACGTGAAGTAAGGCCAACAATAACAGGCTTAAAGTGGTGGAGTAAAGAAGAAAGCAGTGAGCATGACGAACAGCTGAGGAAACTAAGGAAGCGAGTGAGGAGGAACATGAGCACAGGATGTCATTTATGTATATACGAGGCAGGGAGCCAACCACGTGGTAGGTGAGCGGACAGTGGCAATGCAGAAAAAGGAAGGGGGACCGGGGGTGACCCCTGTGAGTCTCTGCTGTGAAATAAATCATCTTAACTGAAATAAGGAATGAAAGGAGAGGTCAGTTCCGAAAGTTCCTTCTGGCATAATGGTGAGAACCTCCAAAAAGATGTTATTTTTGAAAGTTTGTTACAGGGCACGACGCAAAAAGAAACACACTTAACGTTTGTTAAGTACAGTGTAAAGGATTTGTATGGGAAATTTGGGCTTCCAATGCACTGTATATTGGAAGTTACAGAAATACTGAGGAGGGGTGTCCCCTACCCCTATATACAGTTTAGGGGGTACAACCGTTCCCCCACCCCCTTGGAAGTTGCAATAGGACATGAAACATACCTAACTTTTGTAAGTACACTGCAAGAAATGAACACACAAAATTTCATACCTATATGGAAAATGGCAGAATTAGTGATGAGTCAGTGAGGGCTTTGCCTATATCTATCAAACCCCCACCAAGTGCAGCAACCATTACCTTTAGGGCTAATGATCTTTCAGGCCAGTGTAGTGTTCTACTGTGTGGTCTCCTGGAAAAGCACCTTGTGCTCAAAAGGCTCACAATGTCTGCACAAACTTATCAGGAAAAGTGGAAGCTGTTGTGAAAAGGAGGATCCTATTATGAAATATCTCCTCAATCCCATCCAAGAGCCACCCTCTTGGAGCACTTTTAGCCACAGGGCTATTCCACCACTGTGTAGTAAGAAGCACGCCTGGGGATTTTTTTCCTGATCTCCACTATCAAAAAATTCAATCCTTCCTCCTGATGTCCCAAAATAAATACTTGTACTCCAAGTCCTTTTTACAATTTCTGAACAATATACTTGTATTTGTTTATTTATTCATTTATATACTAGCCAATCCGCGGCATACTATACGCCGCATAATCAGGCCGGTTTTTTAATGATTTTTAAGCACAGGGAGAAAATTTACATTTGAAAAATCGGTAATGTAATAAATCAGCAAGAAAAGCAACATTGTAACAATGCACGGAACGAACCAACACAGAATCGTCCGTGACTGAAAACTGGCGGACCACAATCGTGCCTTCTCCTGCCAGACGGAGGGATGGGGGTGGATGGCGCTCAGGGTGGAACGGGAGGAGAGAAGGAGGACGTCCATTCCGCTCCCTCCGTCATGCTAGTCTGCTGATTTCTCGTTCAGTATGCACTGCCTGCTTATGTGCCCACCTCCAACTCGTCACTTGAGTCGTTGTCGTCTTTGCACAGACCAGATGCACATGTGACTCACGTAGACTTTTCATTGCTCTGTGCGGTTTTGGCTGCTTTTCTATATATAATCCACCAAGACACCCGACCACGGTAGTAGCGAGGTGGGAGGGGGGTGTGTACAAAGGGTAGGGACGTAACCAGTGGGAGCGTATGAGTCGCACTTTGTGGGAATTCCACGGTTTGCAACCCGAATGGGGTTCAACGGCTTACCCATGCCTCTCTGCGCCAGGTAGACACACACTAAGTCTCATGCATAATTATTTATTGAATGCTAAACACTTATGGAAAGACACGGTTGTCTAACACGGGTTGGTGTGAGAATACAACAGTAAGTGAATGAAAAGATGGAACTTTAGAGAGAGCAAAACACAACACAATAGTGAACCCGCAGCAAAGCAAACGCCGCATAATTATTTATTGATGGTTGAACACTTATGGAAAGACACAGTTGTCCAAAAAGGGAGGGTTTGAGGATACAACAGAAAGTGAATGAAAAGATGGAACTCTGGAGAGAGCAACATATAACTGTCCGTGAGTAAAGACTGGTTTTGGCAGATACAGGCATATCTTTTTGAAAATTTGTCCTTGTGCCTTATTAATTGTCATCGCAAATGCCAATCGAACAGGAAATTGTCTTCGGGTAAAAGTAAAAGGCAAATTTGAATCTGACAGGGTCAGGCATGTCCAGGGAATAAGGACAGTTTGTGAGGTTGCAGATGTGATAGTTTTACACTCCAATACATTAAGGTGAATGGCGCTAACAGACAGTCTAGTGCCATTACAAAGACCTTTTGCAGGCAGGAGGTTTCTGAGAAGCATGATGACGGATCCATTTTTAATTTTAAGTTTATGTGGAGGCGTGCCAGTAGGAGTAAGACTATTAAGAAATTCCTCAGGGAATAAAAGTTGATCTGCAGGATCATCTGTGACGATGGAGTCCACGCTCTTGGAAGTCACCTCATTGCTAGGGATAAGTTTTATCACTTCTTCATTAAGGTATAGCGAGTCTTCGTTGGTGACGCTTAATATAACTTGTGTGCTGAGTTGTTCCAGAGTGACAGTTGAGAAGTCGATGTCGCCATACAATTGTTGAACGGGATCAGAAATTAAAGGAAAACAATGTGAAGGCAATGTCACAGGTGTTCCGTTTACCCCGTCTCCAACATCAAGGAGCCATTGTGCAAAATGTTGTTCTTTAGGAAGAGCTCTCATATTTGTTGTCAGTGTAAGAACATGCATGTGATGCCACAAAGGGTGTTTGTTAACACAACTGGAGACAGTAAGCGTGCGGGAGCCATGCATAATGATGGGGAGAATTTGTCGGAAATCTCCAACCAATAGTACTGTTTTGCCTCCAAAAGGCTGCGTGTCACCTGTGAGGTCACGTAATAACCTGTCAACTGCCTGGAATGCGTATGCGTGTGTCATTGGCGCCTCGTCCCATATAATAACTTTGGATTGTAGAAGATGTTGAACATGTGGTGAGGAAGGTTTGATGTTGCACGTGGAAGTGGTAGTGAGCTTTAATGGTATTTTAAAAACAGAATGGGCAGTTCGTCCACCCGGTAATGTTGCAGCTATTCCTGTAGATGCTACAGTTGTAGGAATGTCTCCCCTAGCTCTGATGGTGTGAATCAGGGTTTTGTACACAAAGGTTTTCCCTGTTCCTGCAGGACCATCCAAGAAGCAGCATCGGGGATGGGAATTGTTATATGCAGCGTGTAAAACAGTATCAACAGCGTGTTTCTGTTCTGTGTTGAGTTTGTCGTAGTGCTCTATAGCATGTGAGTTTTTAGCCTGAGCGTCGAAGGTGGGAGATGAATGACACAGTGGAAGGGAAGGTGTAATTTGTGCAGGTTGAAGCCATGTGGTTGCAGCATGTCATTAATGTCAGCGAGAGCATACATGCAAGCGGTGGTTGTGGAATATTTTATGAGAAAGTCTTCGGAAAGGGAGAGTTTATGCGTGTCCCAAAGGTGTGAAACGTTGTGCAGTTCACCGAAGACGCAGATGAAAACGAACATTTCTCGCAAGAATCGTGGCATTCGGATCTGGGATGCCTCTGAAAGAGTATCATGCCATATCTTGTCGTCTTTAAGACCACCTAATCCTTGGCAAGCTTTTTTGAAAGTGTCACATTTGATACCATTGGCTGTTCGTAGATGGTGAAAACTTGAGGTACCCACACGACGGTTAAGGAGAAGTCTGAGGTAATAACGTTCGGTGTCGTGAATGGCAACAACAGGCATTCTACCGATCACTTTTGTCCCTCCTCGGATTCTCTTTTTCCATTTTCCAGAGGATGTTTGAAACGTGTAATGTTGCGGAACATCAGTGTAATGCAACTCTACAGCTTCAGGATCTGTTTTGTTGAGTTCAAACCATGCTAACAGCATAGTGTTTTTGTGGGCGTGTCTTTGGAGCGTCTGTTCCTCGCAACCCTCATGAAAGATGATGAGTTGCAGTTCTGGCAAATGAACTGGTAGTCGGGCAATGACGCAAGATTTTTCTGATAGGCTATACTCGTTCAAACGCCACATAGACTCGGGAGCACTAACATACCTACGGTCAAAGAAAGTCTGTATTTCGTCACGTTCAAAAATATCATCAGCTGGCTCCCTGCGAAGTGCAATTGATGCAGCGTCGTGTCCTTTGTACACATACTTATAAAGAAACTTTTATACATTGAATGGACATGCAAACTTCAACGTTAATATGTGCATTGAATTTCTGAGAAAGCCACGGATTGTAATGAACTATCCAACGGTTGTCGATATCGTAGTTGCCAACAATGGCAGTTCTCCCTTGTCTTCTGCGGTATATGGGGTAGTCTTGTGTGTTTTCTTGAGTCTCCACGTTTAAGTCTTAAATTTTTGGTACATGCGCCGTCTTTCATGCAAGGTGATTTGGTGTTGAGCGTGCCACACGGACCATGCACCATGCATTTAGTGACAATTTGGAAAAGTCAAGGGTGAATTTCAGGATTTGGAAGCTCAGCATAAACATTTGTCTATATCACCCTTGGTCCTTATTTTGGATTGCGAGTCAAGTGTAAGTAACATATGGCAATGAGGCAATCCTAGTTTTCGGAATTCAATGACGAAGATGTAAGCGAGAACATTGCAGAAAATATTCCTTTCCAGAATATCTGCTAGAAAATGTCGCAGTTTGATATGAAAGACGCGAGCAACGATGTCAGGTCTGTGTTGTATTTGCTCATGATGGGAAATGGCGTTGCAGATTTCCGGCCAAGCAGGATTGCAGGTGAAGAATAAATCAAGCTTTCCACATTTGCGGACAATTGCCATCGCGTCTTGGTAGTTCTGTTGCATGTGCCTTGGACTGCCTTGAAAGGTAAAGGGAAGAATGATCAATTGTCCAGGGCGGAGGTCATGGTGATGTGCTTTCGCAGCGACAGCATCCATAAGTCCCCTGTATTGCTCTACACGCAAATCTTGTTGATGTGAGCGAAGGTAATGTAGACGCGCGCCTTCTGTTCTGACATATCCGTCAACGATGTATTGCTGGAAGAGTTTGCCACTGGAATGCAAGACACTAAATGAAGATCTCAAGCCTGAAAGCATAAAATTAGAGCTGTGTGACTTGCATTCTTTTCGCGGTTCGCTTTTCCTCAACATGGGTTAATTGTATGTGCCAGCCTGGATCTCTGTAAGGGAATAGCAGTGGATAAACCATGGGGTCACAGTTCATATTGAGAAACGCTTGCAAGCATCTCCCCTTGAATATATGCAAATGTCTCGTTGTGCAGGAGGTTCCCCGTCTTCACCTACAAAGACAGCAGCAACATCAGTTTGACAGGACGGGGCGTTATACCTTCTCCTATCCAGACCTGGATTTTCCATGAACACCATTCGTACAGCAGTAACAGGGTTACTGTGAGTGATAATGTCATGCATTTGCATGTAAGACTTGGCGAAGGGATTAACCTGTCGTATCATGTTGTCTAGTTGAAGCAACAAAATGTCACTGCAAGCGCTATTACGTTCCTTTTGCAAACGGGGACTGGTAGCCTCAGCAGAATCGAAGATATATAGCTGACCGTATTGTGGTGACGTGTCAGGATTGTTATATAAAGGAGAGACCTGGTGATAAATTTGACCGTGGATTCTGAAAGCATACCGTCCTTGTCCAGATGGTTGAGTGATGTGTGCGCCCATTGACGCGAAAGCTAAAGCAGAGTTGTATTACCTGATATGATCACAGTAATTTCGGGACAGCGGGTTCTTGCCAGTCAAGAGGTCTTCTAATAAAAGAGGGGGTTTGGATAGCGGTGGCAAAGACACCTTGCCGGCATGACAACACTTAGTGTAATGTCCGGATTTGTTAACCTCTGCTGGCCAATGAAGAGCATTGCAAGAAGCACATAGCATGGTAGGAAGGCCAATATTATGTTCTTGGACGTGATTGGATGTATCTTCTTCAAAAGCTGCAGAAAAGTGAATGCGATGTTTGTGCATGAACGATTTAGTGCTGTGTTGACACTGAAGGGAATTGGAATGAGTTGTGTCGAAGCTTTGCTGGCAATGATCACATTGCATAATTTGTTCAGTGGAGTGTGTTTTTAAATGCATGTTGAGAAATCTCTGCACTCTGAACGTTTTTGAACAAATCGTGCATTCAAAGATCTGTTTGGAATGTGTTTGTTCAGTGGAGTCTGTGTTTAAATGTGCTTTGAGATATTTCTGGCATGTGAAGGTTTTGGAGCAGTGTTGACACTGAAAAGAATTCATCAGCGAATGTGTTTTGAGATGGTTAGTAAGGTATCTGCGTGCGTGAAAGTGTTTGTCGCAAATTTTGTATACAAATCTTTGTGTTGAATGGATCTGCATATGGTTGTGGAGATCCATCTCACCTGTGAAGTCCTCGTTACAAAATGTGCAATTGAAGGTGAGTGGAATGAGTTCGTAAGTGTTTGTTGTTTTGAAGCATTGTTGGCAATGTGCACATTACATCATTCGGTTAGTGGTGTGTTTTTTCAAATGTGCATTCAGAGATCTGTTTTTGTTTTTGGAACAAAAAGGTGCATTGAAAGTCCTGTGTGGAATGCGTGTGTTCAGGGGAGGGTGTCTTTAAATGTTTTTCAGGAAGAGGAGAGTGGGCAGGTGACGTCACATTAGTGTGGCGAGCAAGTGGGTGTGCACCCTGTGTGCACATACCGACAGAGTCAAAAGATGTCACCAGAAGGTTATCACGTGGGTATTTGAGAGGCATGAGAACCTCGTAATGCCCATGATCCAAAGGGCCACTAAAGAGCAGGGATATGAAGAGACGCTGGGCCGAATTGTAAACTGGAGGAGAGGCATGAGGACGTTCTTGGAAGTAAACGCTGATAGTAGGATACTACTGAGATCATCGTTCCTCCCCCACACTATGCGACTCTTCAATTGCACCCGGGAGGGTAAACATTAACATTATACAAAGTTATTGTTGGTTATACCTGCATTTTTATCACTCTTTAATTTAATATTGTTCTTTATGTTTATGCTGCTGCTGGAGTATGTGAATTTCCCCTTGGAATTATTAAAGTAGGGTGCAACGGTGGCGCAGTGGTTAGCTGCTGCCCCGCAGTTAGGAGTCCCGGGTTCGCTTCGTGGGTCCTCCCTGCATGGAGTTTGCATGTTCTCCCCATTTCTGCGTGGATTTCCTCCAGGTACTCCGGTTTCCTCCCACTTTCCAAAGACATGCAGGTTAGGTGGATTGGCGATTCTAAATTGTCCCTAGTGTGTGTGTGTGTGTGTCCTGCAGTGGGGTGGTGCAGTATGTGATGGCAGTTAAAGGACAGGGACCTCTCACACTCATTTGTGTATTTATGAGGCAAGCTTCAAGCTCACCAATATCCAATGACATAGGAAGATCATCATTAGGCACAGGGCACATCAGACATCATTTACTGTTCCAGGACAGCGTGGTGGCAACAACAGCACGTGTACTGCTATGTCTAAACAGGATGTCCCAGAATTGTACCCTGCTATACAGATCAGATTTTGCTATTCTTAAAAAATTACAAACTAAGGAGTCTTTCTTTTTATAACATCTGGAAACATAATGCTGATCCAGAAATGAGGTAGCAGTGAAATTAAACAAACGCCGTTAGAGCAGAGTATACACTAGACACTTGTAATACTCTGAAAAGTTGTCAAATGCTCAATAAAGCATATATTTTCTTCATATGCTAAAAAGTAACAACTACAGAAAGTGTTCAACTGGACTTTAATTATACCTAAGCTCTTCACTTTTTCATTGACTGGATTGGTTACCTCTTATTTTCTTCAATTACGCTTTAACATGGCCATTAAGAACTCTTCTTTTAGAATATTTTATCACATCCTTTTTTGTGTGCTTCTGCAGACTTGTTAAGGGAGTTAATGTACATCCATTACAATGTAACAGCAGTACTTGACATTTCCACCTTATCGAATCGCTAAAGTGTGTAATTAAATTGTAATTTCTTAATTGCATCTTGCAAATGTTAAAGACAAGTTTTTTTTCAAGAGATATGAAATGCCTGTGAATTCATAATCTTCATTAAACAAGTTATCCACACCTCTTACCCTAGTGGAATTAAAGATCTTTACTGGTCAAAGATGACTCTTTACTTAGAAATTTACTATTCAGAATTAGCAACTAAGTTATAGGTCATTTGGAAGGAAGTTTTTTCTGTTTATTCAGTTTTAATTAGTATACAATTTATATATGGAATTTGTAGGTTAGAAATGATCAAGTCCTGGAAGGATGCAAGTTCTTGCAAATTCTCATTGTTACCCAAATCTTTATTAGTGTATGATTTCTGATTGTAAATTACCTATTTGTCTTATCACCTTTCTGCCGTTCTAAATTTAGATTTCCAGCTCTGTTTATTATAAGCAGGCTCTACCAGGCAACTCATATTGGAAGTGATTGTCAAGATGGGTAAGGTGTTCTTAGTTATCATTTGTATACCTTCATTTCAAAGTGCTAAGAAGGGATAGCACTAATAGAGCTGGTGGGTACTAGAAGTAAACACTGTGTGCTTCAGGCAACACACAAAGACAGAATGGTTAGGAGAGGACACTGGGAAATGCTTTCAATTTCTTAGATTACTCTATAAACTGTAGAAATAGTGAACAAGTTAACAATTTTTTTTATTAAGACATATTAAAAGAATAGAAAACATAATATTGTCAAACTGACTTAATCCAAATGAGGTTCTTAAAGCATACTCTTCAGCACTGGCTACAAGACAGGAAACAGCCCTAGATAGGACATTGGTTAATCATATTCGAAATTAAGGAAACACATATACACACCAGCGTTATCAATCTGCGCACTGCTACATTATCAGTTCTGCACGATGAACACACAAATACCAAAGAGGTTTAGCACTACATTCACTATTACCAAATGCTTTCACAACCTCTTAAATGTAGGAAACATTTTCAAAAAATGGATATTTATAACAAGCATACGATAAAACTGGCAACAACATGTATCTTCTGGGGTCAGACAGGGGAGCTCATTTATTTCTAAGATGGTACAATTTTATGAGAAGCCAATAACACATATGAACAGAGTGGTACATATGATGTTATTCAGCTAATGCTTTCTGAAAATCAAGAAAAAGTCCCACATGAGAGATTGGGCATTAAACTAAAAAAAGTGGGAATTTGGAATGCAGTGTGTGGATAACTAGCTAAAACCAAGGAGGCAGGAGTATGTACAGGTGCCGGTCATAAAATTAGAATATCATGACAAAGTTGATTTATTTCAGTAATTCCATTCAAAAAGTGAAACTTGTATATTAGATTCATTCATTATACACAGACTGATGTATTTCAAATGTTTATTTCTTTAAATTTTGATGATAACAACTGACAACTAATGAAAGTCCCAAATTCAGTATCTTGGAAAATTAGATTATCAATTAAGACCAATGCAAAAAAAGGATTTTTACAAATGTTGGCCAACTGAAAGGTATGAACATGAAAAGTATGAGCATGTACAGCACTCAATATTTAGTTGGGGCTCCTTTGGCCTGGATCTGTGCGTGGTGGTTCTTGAAGCACTGACTCCAGCTGCAGTCCACTCTTTGTAAATCTCCCCCACTGTTTTGAATGGGTTTTGTTTCACAATCCTCTCCAGGGTGCAGTTATCCCTATTGCTTGTATACTTTTTTTTCTACCACATCTTGTCCTTCCCTTCGCCTCTCTATTAATGTAATTGGACACAGAGCGCTGAGAAGAGCCAGCCTCTTTTGCAATAACATTTTGTGTCTTGCCCTCCTTGTGCAAGGTATCAATGGTCGTCTTTTGGACAACTGTCAAGTCAGCAGTCTTCCCCATGATTGTGTAGCCTAAAGAACTAGACTGAGAGACCATTTAAAGGCTTTTGCAGGTGTTTTGAGTTAATTAGCCGATTAGAGTGTGGCACTATGTGTCTTCAATATTGAAACTTTTCACAATATTCAAATTTTCCGAGATAATGAATTTGGGACTTTAGTTGTCAGTTATAATCATCAAAATTAAAAGAAATAAACATTTGAAATACAGTCCGTGTGTAATGAATGAATCCAATATAAAAGTTTCACTTTTTGAATGGAATTACTGAAATAAATCAACTTTGTCATGATATTCTAATTTTATGACCGGCGTGTGTGTGTGTGTGTGTGTGTGTGTGTGTGTGTGTGTATATATACACACACACACACACATATACATACATATATATATATATATATACATACATATGTATATATACATACACATATATACACATGTGGGCGGCACGGTGGCGCAGTGGTAGCGCTGCTGCCTCGCAGTTAGGAGACTTGGGTTCGCTTCCCGGATCCTCCCTGCGTGGAGTTTGCATGTTCTCCCCGTGTCTGCGTGGGTTTCCTCCGGGCGCTCTGGTTTCCTCCCACAGTCCAAAGACATGCAGGTTAGGTGGATTGGCAATTCTAAATTGGCCCTAGTGTGAGCTTGGTTTGTGTGTGTCCTGCGGTGAACTTTTCAACGGTCTTTGTTACTTATGGGCCCATCTTCAAGAAATTTGGTACGCGGGTTCCCAATGCTAACTGAATCCTACTTGCATACATATATACGTCCATAGCCTGCAGCTCGGTCACCATGTGAGGCGACGTTGGGTCCCCCATCCCAACACCTCCCACGTTGTTGGCTGCCTGCCTATATAAGACCGTCCGTCGCTCCAGTTTCTACACTCCCTTCCTTGCTACGCCACGAGATTCACGTCTCCCTGCTGATAACTATAGCCTTTTAATTTAATCCACAGCTTCTCCGCTGTTTTATTGTTCATTTATTACGATTATAGTTATTGTGTAGGTATTTTAGACTTCCTTTACATTGTTCAGGTACCCATTTCCTTTATCATTCCAACCGTACCCCGATTAACATGTCTATTGAGGTGATCACCATCCATCAAAGAACTGTCACTTACCGAGTGGTTTCCATGCCCGGAGATGGCACCTACCTTTTCCATTCTCTTTGTTACATATTACACGGCCATATCAGGCTCACTCTTGATATCCGGAGGAACATTGTGTCTTATGTATTAAATAACTGGGACAGGTTCAAGGTGTGGATTGATGACGGTACAGGAGTTAATTATACTACACAGGAGCACTACAAGAGTGAAATGCTTAAGCCCTTCACCTATGGTTCTGCATGTGAGTTGATGGCTGCCGCTGAATTGTTCGGTTGTCGCTTTTAAGTGTACCGAAATGGCCAAATATTTTACACCTTTTGACAACCGCCAATGCCTCTTAAACATCTTAGACTCACAGTTGACGATTTCAGTAGTGGACACTTTGATGTTTATGAATGTTTAAACTTTCAAAAGCTGGATGTAAAGTTATTGATGAAACCGGTTGTATACTTACAACGCTTGACAGATGCCGAATGTCTCTTCAACACAAGTCCTACAAATGCTGTCGTAATTGAAACGAACCATGAAACTCAAACTGACAGCAGCAATCCAAGCTGTAATATCTGAAACAAGATTACTGTTCACATGGAAAACTGTATGTTGCATGCTCAAGAGTAAGCTCAGCGCACAGCTTGGTCATATTACAAATGGAGGGCTGAACTCACAATGTGGTATACAAAGAGATCTTTAACAAATAATTATTGGTATATTTTCCCTCAGTTTAAAAAGGTTTAATTTTCTTCTTAATAAAAATTTTAAGGCAGTGCTTCGCCGCTGCAAAGCGTGGGTATTTTGAGAGTATTATTTCTATATATATATATATATATATATATATATATATATATATATATCGTAGATCCAGAGAATTTTGTCCTAGATTTTTGGCTTGGAGTTTGGGGGTCGGTTTATACAACGAGTTTTGTTTCAGATTCAAGATTTCCAGCGCAATGCCGGTTTTGCCGATGAATACGGAAGTAAATAATGACGAAACCACAGAGCCATCTTTCAGATGAAGTAACTTTGCATGCCGGTACTTTAAATTAAAGAATTTATTCAAAAAAGTGTTCTAGTTGTTGATTTTATTAATAGAATTTATGATAAATTATCGGGAAGTTTAAAATGAAATTTTTTGTTTTGATTTACGATCAACATCTTGCGTTACGAAACGGATGCAGTCACGTGTATCCGCTTGCGCGATTGTAAACAAACAACTGAGAACGTTAGTAGCGTCAGTCGGAGCCCAGATACATGTGTTTGTGGATGTAATTTCCGTCATTGCAGTGATTTACCTATATATATATATATAATTCATTAAGACCATGCAAGCATCTCCTAGACCCGACAACAATCCACGGAGAGCCAGCTGGTCTCGTTATGTTGTCTGTGTGATTAAAAACACTCGAAACAGATGTCTGGCTCTGGACACCGATGTCTATAAGGTTCTGAATGGTGTAGCGGATGTTCGCCAAACCAATCGTGCACAAACAAGGACAAAAAAAAAAGTACAAAAACAACAAAAAAGTGCACTGAAAAGGAGAGCCCTGAGCCGCTGCGACCATGCGCTGCCATGCTCCTAGCTTAATCGAAGTACGCTAGGCACTTTTTATAACTTTTTAGTTAGTACATTAGAAAAATTATTGGTGTTTTGGTAAATTATGCACATTATATTATATATCAAAAATGCCAGCAGTCTCAAATTCTCACCGATAAACATAAACATACACGAAGTGACACTTTTTAGGAAATTTAGAAAATTTTGCTTGGAGAAGGGGGTCGGCTTAAATACCGGTCATCGGCAAATACATGTAATTTAGTAGGTAGAGAAGGGGTTCGGCTAATATACCGGGTCGGCCTGTATTCCGGGATCTACAGTATTAATATTAATATATATATATATATATATATATATATATATATATATATATATATATATATATATATATATATATATATATACACACATACACATACACACGCATACACACACACACAAATTCTCAATCCTAATACTTACAGCTCCTTTTCTAGTTGCTGCCGAATAAGTTTGGATGATTTAGACATGACAACATCTGAAAACAAAAAAGCGAAAGTTAGTTTTATATATAATGCAATGCACTTTCAATTCCAATAAGAGGTGCATTCCAAAACATTACCGCTTCTATTGAGACTGCTATGGCAAATGCAAATGAAGAAACAGACAAACTAAAATAAGCAGTATTATTAAATTAATGTTTTAAGTAGAAGAAAATGTAGTAAATAAAAAATGATGGTGCATGGTGTTCAGCTGACATCCTGGTTGCTCTGTTAAGATTGCGCATTTATTTAACCTTTTCGGTTATTTTTCATCACATCGCTTGTACAAACTAACAACGCTTTAATAGTTTATGACAGGGGAACACTTAAAACATTGGGAACCAGTTTGCTCACCTATTTCGAGGTGATCTACCTATTGACCTGTCGTGTCCAGGCGAGATTCTCAGTGAGCTCCTATGTGGTGAGGGAACAATAAAAATGGCACTACAGAAGCCAAAATGTAGCAATGAAGAAGCACAGCGGCAAACAGACTGAGGAATAAACCACATCATCCTCCTCTGCCCAGTATTCTGCTTGCAAACGTCCAATCACTTGAAAAATAGATGGATGATCTCCGAGTAAGGATTAAATTCCAACAGGTCGTCAGGACTGCAATGTTGTTTGACTGAAACACACCTCTCACCAGGAATACCAGATCGAGCAGTAACCCCGTCTGAGTATTTCTCCATCTTTTGGGTGGACAGAACGGCTGAATCCGGTAAAAGTTGGAGGTGTTTGTTTTATGATAAGCAAAATAATGGTGCAATCCTAGGAAAATCTCAACTCTTTCACATTCCTTCTCTGCTAATCTTGAACATCCGACACTCATCTGCTGCCCTCATTACACTGTTTGTTGTTTTAAAAAAATATGCTACACTCACTGCTGTAAGGATAATGGGGCCGCTCAGAAAATTCAAGGTCTCAACAATTATTCTGAAAACTTTTTACACTGACACCATAGACAGCATCCTAATATAGAGCTGCAAATCATGGTTAGGGAATTGCAGAGTCAGAGATTGCAAAGCCCTGTAGAGTGTGGTGCATTCAGCAAAACGCACCTTAAGGTTGGCAGTACTCTCTCTGCAGCACATCTACACCAAGCACTATAGGACCAGGGCAATTAAAATAAAAAAATTATAAAAATATTAATGTATAGCTAGAATACAATTCCCTGAATATGTAGTGGTTTACCTACACATTGTATATAAAAAGTAAAATTATGCATTTCACAGATTTTGTAGGTTAATGGCAGGCAACATGACTACAGGAAAACCTTGGATTGAGAGTAACTTGGTCTGCGAGTGTTTTGCAAAAGAAGCAAAAATATTGAATTAATTTTAACTTGATAAACGAGATAGGTATTGCAATACGAGTAGTACTAGTGGTGTGCCTCACTTGTATAGTCAACATCAGTACCAACATATACAGTTTACTATAGCATTGTGACCGTGTGTGTGCGTAAAGCATTTTTTAAATTTTGTGTCTAAGTGTAGTGACTGTTCTTAAGTAACTGTACTGCAACAATGGCCCCCGATGAAGAAAAAGGTTGAAAAGGAAGTGATAAGAAGATGATTATGGGGGAAGTTAAGAAGGAAATCATCGAGATGCATGAACAAGGTGTGCGAGTGGCTGATATCGCAAGATTTTATAACAAGTCTATGTTGACGATTTGCACAATATTAAAATAAGAAAGAAGAAATAAGGGGGCTAGATGCAGCAAAAGGAGTCAAGAGAGTATCAAAGCAACAGGTACATGTTCTGGAAGATGTAGAAAAGTTGTTTCTCATGTGGATAAATGAATAGCAACCAGCAGGTGATACTGTTACCGAGAACTTAATCTGCGAGAAGGCAAAAGCCTTGTACGATCACCTCGTAAGTAAACTGCCAGGTACGTTGACAGAAAACGAAGGCGGCTTCAGGGTGAGCAGTGGATGGTTTGACTTTAAGAGGAAAAGTGGCATCCATAGTATTGTAGGGGCACGAATAGGCTGCAAGTTTTGACGGTAAGGCAGCTAAGACATTCGCTGCCGAGTTCCAGAAGCTCATGGTTTCTAAGGGCTCATTTATACTTCACGCGACGCGATGCATGCTGCAGCGGACGCTCCTGCTACGCAAGCGTTGAAGTGTTTATACTTGCGCGCGTACTTTACGTAAATCTGGAGGAATCCACCAGGTGGCAGTGTGAGATATTATCACAGTGAGAACATGTTTGGCTTCTCTGTGTTGTGAATTGCCTAAAACACCTATTAAATTCTGATAACACCTTACCGCAATATCTGTGAAAAGGATGTTTATTGATTAAATCCATCAATCCAGGGATGTGTCCATTCCAACAAGCATTGGGCACGACTGAGAAACAATCCCTGGACGAGGTCTCCGCTCATCGCAAGGTGA
The DNA here is from genome assembly GCF_016835505.1 of Polypterus senegalus. NCBI lineage: Eukaryota > Metazoa > Chordata > Cladistia > Polypteriformes > Polypteridae > Polypterus > Polypterus senegalus. The sequence continues at coordinate 181,842,048 of NC_053154.1, forward strand.
ATACAAGCACACATACACTAGCGTCATTTTAGCGGCACCAAATCCCCAAATCTGCTTATCTTTGGAAGGAAACCGGAGCACAGTGTGGAATACAAGCAGGAAATACCAGCAACGTAACTCCCTGCGAGACAGCAGTGCTATTGCTTCGCCAGCGTGTCACCCCCATGTGTGTAATTATTAACAGTATTCATTATTTAAATGAAATTATATGTAAAATGTAACACACACTTTAATGCATTTCATCATGAAAGTGATATCAAGTATGAATCTAAAGATTCTAAATGTGCAGAGAGTTGGAATATCATACATTTAATTTGTTCTGTGTGGTGATCTTTTGCTGCTTGCCGCAGCTGTCAGGTCCAAGAAGCTCGTAGCGATTAAAAACTGGGATGACGTTTACGACCGTCTGCTTTAATGATAAATAAAGTAAACTACGAGGTTAAAGTGGACATTTCGAGATTAAAGCCGAAATTTCCACTATAATCACAAAATACACATTTTCACGGTGTCCTTTATTTTTTTCTTAGTGGTTCAAATATAACGCTATACATTATGTTGCTGCTGTTAAGTTGCAAAAATTAAAACAAAAAATATAAATGACACGATACATTTTAAAAGTCTCATACCATCTTTTGTGCCGTCTATTTGTTTTTTGTTTTTTTTGCAACTTCACATCGACTACATAATGTATAGCGCTGTATTTGAGCCATTCATCAAACAGCAAAGTGCGCACATCGATCCCCGAAGGATCTCCATAGAGGCTTGCTGTCACATGTAGATAGTAAACAGAGACTCTGGCGTCACGTTCCGACTTTTAGCACACTCGCCCGACTTTTGCTGGTACTGCAACTTCGCGCCGCGTCGCGTTAATTTCTGAGGACCTGCTCAGAGGGGCGCGTGAAATGAACGCTGGGAACGCGTGACAGCCATGATGCGGACGCGTACGCGTTCTGAGCGTGAAGTATAAATGAGCCCCAAGTGTTACCTGCCACAGCAAGTTTTTAACTGCAATGAGACGGGGCTTTTTTTGGATAAAGATGCCAAAAAGGACCTATATTACTGCAGAAGAGAATGCAATGCCAGGTCACAAGCTCATGATAGACCCTCTTGTTGTGTGCTAATGCAAGAGGGAATTTCAAACTCAAGCCTCTAACCAATGGATCAGCAGGTCATTTCAAACTTTAAAAAGCTTTACACCAAAGCACTATTTCAGGTTGGATGGTAAACGTTGGTGGACAGCCATTTTTAGGTCTCTCCAGAGATGCTCAATTGGGTTTGTCAGGGCTCTGGCTGGGCCATTCAGGAACAGTCACAGAGTTGTTGTGAAGCCACTCCTTCGTTATTTTAGCTGTGTGCTTAGGGTCATTGTCTTGTTGGAAGGTAAACCTTCGGCCCAGTCTGAGGTCCTTAGCACTCTGGAGAAGGTATTTGTCCAGGATATCCCTGTACTTGGTCGCATTCATCTTTCCCTCGATTGCAACCAGTCGCCCTGTCCCTGCAGCTGAAAAACACCCCCACAGCATGATGCTGCCACCGCCATGCTTCACTGTGGGGACTGTATTGGACAAGTGATAAGCAGTGCCTGGTTGTCTCCACAGATACCGCTTAGAATTAAGGCCAAAAAGTTCTATCTTGGTCTCATCAGACCAGAGAATCTTATTTCTCACCATCTCAGAGTCCTTCAGGTGTCTTTCAGCAAACTCCATGCGGGCTGTCATGTGTCTTGCACTGAGGAGAGGCTTTCGACAGGCCACTGTGACATAAAGCCCTGACTGGTGGAGGGCCGCAGTGATGGTTGACTTTCTACAACTTTCTCCCATCTCCTGACTGCAGCTGGAGCTCAGCCAAAGTGATCTTTGGGTTCTTCTTTACCTCTCTCACCAGGGCTCTTCTCCCCCGGTAGCTCAGCTTGGCCGGACGGCCAGCTCTAGGAAGAGTTCTGGTCATCCCAAACGTCTTCCATTTAAGGATTATGGAGGCCACTGTGCTCTTGGGGACCTTAAGTGCAGCAAAAAAACTTTTGTAACCTTGGCCAGATCTGTGCCTTGCCACAATTCTGTCTGAGCTCTTCAGGCAGTTCCTTTGACCTCATGATTCTCATTTGCTCTGACATGCATTGTGAGCTGTAAGGTCTTATATAGACAGGGGTGTGTGGCTTTCCTAATCAAGTACAATCAGTATAATCAAACACAGCTGGACTCAAATGAAGGTGGTCTCAAGGATGATCAGAAGAAATGGAAAGCATTTCTTAAATAGAGTTAAATATATGAGTGTCACAGCAAAGGGTCTGAATACTTAGGACCATGTGATATTTCAGTTTTTCTTTTTTAATAAATCTGCAACAATTTCAAAGATTCTTTTTTTTGTCTGTCATTATGGGGTGCTGTGTGTACATTAATGAGGAAAAAAATAAATTTAAATGATTTTAGCAAATGGCTGCAATATAATCAAGAGTGAAAAATTGAAGGGGGGTCTGAATACTTTCCGTACCCACTGTACAAGGGCTTTGGATTACAAGCATGTTTCCAGAACGAATTATGCTTGCAAACCAAGGCACCACTGTATTTGCAAAAGTTTAGGCATGCATTCAATTGTAAGGACGCATTACTTGTCAAGTTCCGAGTCTGGTCTGTTATATCAGCGGATTTATTTTTTTAAACCTAACAAATTCCTAGACTCTTCAAACATTGTGCAACACTGAACAAACATGAATTCTTGACAGGATCTGAAAATTAAGCTAAAAAATACAAACTAGGGCAAGGCTATTAAAAGATACCAAAGTTTGTTCAGCTAGTAAATTTTAGCTTGAAATGTCATTAAGAAATGGCAGTTAAAGGGATCATTAACAGATGGATAGACAAGATCCACATACCTTGTTTGTTGCAGGCAACTGCCAATGCAATACCATTCTTTTCAATGATATCATCTGTTAAGACAATGTATAAGAGCTCTGCTACATCTCTAAGTTCTTTTTGAAATATGGCACTGTCCACAACAAAAATGATAGCCCTATAACCAAAGAAAACAGCACCAGTTAAGGATTTTTGTAAATGAAACATAAAATAGAAAGTGTGACTAATCTGAAATCTGAGTTTTTTCCCCCCTGAATTAAGTTGACTTTTACATAGTATTAACCACTGACAATTTGAGAGCATTGTACATATACAAAAATATACATATCCATCTTTATTTTCTTCTTAACCTAGTTTATCCAATACAAATAAAATTCAGTTGAACCAGATTTTAAAATCAAGAAATTTAGCTGGGCCAAACATTTTCAGCAGCAAGCAGTAATTAATTTGTGTTGGTTAAAATGAATGCATTGAAAAATTAATAATATTTATGCATTGTTTCCCTTTTAAATTTGGTCACATCTGACACAGGCACTTCAAAAAGTGCCTAAAACAATAAAAAAAAAAAAAAAAAAAGCTAAAACAGCAAAGTATCTGACGTAGTAACAATAATTATCTACCACTTTTAAAACAATAAGGGAAAAAAAACCAAAACATTTTTGTCATAACTGACAAAATAATGTGCAGCATTAGCAGTAATATTTGTTTCAATTTATAAACAAAATAAATATTGTAGTCGTATATGACCCAGGAACTTTACAAAGTGCATTTAACAGAATTAATCAATGCTATCAAAGCGTTCAAAAGCACAAATCCATAAAAAGTGATAACAGTAGCAAACACATATGAATACAACATCTACAGCACACTGAGGGAATATGCGTTCATTTTAAATAACCGCATAAAAGATTAGGGTTGGCTTTTTTACGCGTCGAGCTACTGCACGGGCTATGTGGGTGGAACCTTGTCGGAAAGCAGTTTGTGAGTGCTCAAGGCTCCTCCCTAGAGAGAGCTGGGTGACATGAGCAGGGATAATTAACAGTGCTTCCGGGCAAATAAAAAGGTGTAGTTGGCAAGAAAAAGCATTGAAGCTAGGTTGGAAGACCGCATCAGGGTGAGAAGGAAGTGAATGGTTAAAGTGCAGGTGATAGGCGGACAGGCCATAGTAAGCAATCTGTTTTTATAATTCTGGTGGTGTCCCCTTGACCCAGAAAACGCATGGCACTAAGGCACTGTTTATATTGCGGCCTTAATCTCAAAAGGTCAGTTGGCATCTTGAACTCTTCCCCACAAAAGTGGCTCCTTTGTATCTTATTCGAGAGGTTGACAAGTTCAAAAATTAATTTCAAATGGGGTGGATGTGGCAGGGCACTTCGTTTGCTCTGGTGGATAAATGACTTCTGTTGCAGCTGTGGAAAATGAATGTTCTCTTCATTCCCTTGTACTAATTCATATCTGAAAAGTAAGCTTTATGAAACCATACATTATGTAAAAGCATGCTTTATTTTAGCAAACAGAAAAAATATTTGTCCAAAAGGACTCAAGGTCTAAGCATTCCACACGAGTCTGCCTTATCACGTTTTCCCTTAGCGTACATCTGAACGCCATAACAAAAGGGGCCAAGAAATCAAGTTGCATAAGGGGCATTGAAGGGGCTCAAGGATTGTGTATAATAAACATGTTGAGTGTTGCATTTCATAATGATATTAAATCACGCATTCTAGGGGTATAAAAACTTGCCCCACCCAACAAACGGGGTTCAAAAGAGACCTGACGCTGTCATGTATATTGATTGTCTGCTTTTCTGAAACTCTTCTCACTGTGACTCTGCAAAATAAAGCTGCTTTATAACCACACATGCTGTCTAGTCTGAAGTCTTCTTCCACAGTTTTTTGGCGCCCAATGAGGGGCAGGAGACGGGCAGACGATTACTCGAGCAGGATTGTCCAGAGAACAGTAGTGAAGCAGATTCTGGCTGGATCGGGTCCAGCTTCGGAAAAGTTAGGACTGGCCTGCCTTGGGCGTTTCCTGCGTGGGGAGTCCCTGACCTCCTCCTAGCCGATACGAGGCACGACTTGACGGGCATTTTACAGGCAGGTGGACGGAGTCACGGTGAGTAGTTTGGGGAATTCCCGTTAGTTTTACTGGTGTGCCGGACGTAATACGAATATTAGAAAGAAAAAGAATAGAAAGCATATGCAAAAATAAAGAATAAGAGAGCATACTGTATCAGACCCATAGGAGGGTTCTAGGGACTCACGGAAAGTGGCTTTTGGGACCCTACGGAATACGGCACAGTGTCAATGTTAGCTAGTCACCCCTTGTGAGGTGGTATAGAAAGGGGTGAGTGGCACGCTCCTATAATAATTAGAGGAATGGGGGTGAAAGGGCATATTTAGAGAATGTGTGTCTAAATAAACGGAAGGTTGAGTTTTTCATCCGCTGTCTAGTCATACTCTTGTTTCAACGGGTTGCTGATGTGACAGAGACAATACCCTGGCAGATTTACGCAAACCGTCTTATGAAGGGATCGGGGTAACAACCTCCATATCCTGGACTCCACGGGGCGTACTGATGTAGGATTCTGCTGATGCGAATAAAACGGACACAAAGTCACCTGAAGCTGTAATCCGGGAATAGGAGCAGACGGCAGGTGAAACGGGGTTTATCGAGGGCCGAGTCACTTTCTGCTGAAATCCTGCCTCTCACTATGGAAAAAACAAATAGCAAGCCAGTCAAACAGTCCCCCCAGAGTCCTAAAAACCTAATGTTAGAAGGATTATTTTTGGGGGATTACCAGGCTCCTAGTGCGCCGTCGAGATCGAAAGGTGGGTCCCCCTAGAAAGCTCACTGAAAAGAAGACAGGATTAGATTTTAAAAAGGCATGTAGGAAGTGGAATAAGCACAGTGGGGGTAGATGGCCAGTGGAAGGAACTGGAGATATGAGCGAGATACAGGAAATTAGAAAAATACTGTGCAGAAATACACAGGGTTGTTGTAATGGAGATCCTAATCAGATGGATATGTATGACAGATTGGAATTGGTTATTAAAGACCATACGTTGGAAGCAACACAGAAACGGAATGAGCTTTTAGCTGTCGAAGATTAGACTAGAAAGGAAAAGGAAAAGCTGCTTATAGCTTTACAGAAAGTGCAGGCTGATTTGGGACCCCAGTCTGAAGGAGGGAGGAGGAGGAGTGATAAAAAAAAGACCCTTTATATCCCGTGCTCTCTTCCCCAAGACTTTACCCACAACCCCTTCCACCACCTCTTTCACTCCTTGCCCCAATGGCTCCTATGGTTACCGATGCCCCAGCTCCTGAGGATTTCTTTGATGAACAATATCAGCACGACCCCTCCTCACTTACGGATCCAGATGATGAGACTGACGGCCACTTGTTAGGGGCTATGGGAGGCTCTTCTAACTCGCACAAAAAGCCCTCCATTTTACAACAAACTAGAAGCAAGACCCTCCGAAAAATGACCCCAAAACCTTTAGCACCCACATTTTCATGCACTTTGAGGTCCCTAACCCCCGACACGATCCCACACTACCCCCAGGAAATGGTAACCCCACTACTGTAATGATACATCGTAACTGGGATATTCAAGAGCTGAAAGACGTAGTGTCCGATCCTAAGGTAATCGGTGGGTTGAAGTTTGTGGAACAGGTGCAGCAACTAGACAACATGTACAAACCCAGTGGGGCTGAGTGGACCCAGGTGCTACGCAGAAAGTTGGGCACAACTTGGGCTACTGTCAACCATGGGCAGCATAATGGAGTACAGTGGCAGTGGAATGAGGCATTGCCTCATGGACAAAATAATGAGGGTCCTTTCCTTGCCCAATGGGAACACGTGAAAACTGCAATAGCCGTAAAATATAAAAAGGGCACTGACTGGTCCCTTATTTCAGCTGGCAAACAAAAGTAAGATGAGACGGTAGATGAATGGGCACACTGTATTCAGGACTTGATGACAAATCATTCTGGTTTAGACAGCCCAGACGACTGTTGCAAGGCAGCTATGCCTCCTTTTGTGTCAGTACTCAGAAGTGATATCCAAAATAAGGTACGCACATCCTGTATTGGATGGATAAGTGCCACTTTTGATGAAGTTAAAAGATACGTGGAACATGCTGAACGACAGCCTAAGCAAAAAGAGTCAGATACTCAAACCAAGTTAATCGCAGCACAAATGAATTATTATGCAGGTGGAGCTACCTCAGGCAGGGGCCGAGGACGTGGATTTTTCAGAGGACAGGGGCAAGGCCGGGGGAGAGGTTGTGGATTTTTGCTTCCTAATTCGAATTCTTCGTCTGCTCAGCCGCCTCTCCCATCAGATCAAGCACCTACATCTTATACCTATTACGGGTACGGTGAGACAGGACACTTCTGCCGCAATTGCCCACATAAGCTTCCTCCCACGCCACCCTTACTTGAACCGGAGGATATTCCTTGGTCCTAGGAATTTGCAGGGACCCCCAGCCACTCTCTTCAGCTGCCTTTGCTCACTTGCCATGTGGACACAGATCCTTTATTGACTTTGCTGGTGAATGGAACTGAAACTGCTTTTCACGTTGACACTGGAGTTACTCATTCCACCCTTTCGCTGAAGGAGGTCCCTGCCTCGAAAGATACAGTGACTGTGCTTACTGCTTCTGGACAACCACATGTATTGCTGGTGTCTAAACCTCTTCGGGTTCAGCTTCATTCCAGTGGTTCCACTTTGATGCACCAGTTTTTGTTAAATCAGCTCTGCCCCGTTAATCTGTTAGGAAGGGATCTGATGACTAAGCTCTCCCTCTCTATTTCTCTAACCGAACAAGGGTTTTACTGTTCTATTCCTAAACTCCTGTGCCAAACCTTCCCCCACACTAAGCCCTCTTTTGCAGCCTGGACCCTGAACATCTCCTCACAAACCATTCTCCTTAAAGCCCTACACTCTTTTCCTTAATGGCTTTTTCCCCACTTGCAAGTCCCCAACACCCTCCACTGTACTGCCCAGTACTTCCCTTCTGAAGTGGACACACTTTGGTTAGAATCTTTTCTCTCTTCAGGTACTAGCCCAGAGACCCTCCTTATCCCTTGCGTTTTTTTCTCATCCAAAGCCGATCCGTCAGTTCACCTCACATATTCACAAAGCATTTTCTATTTAGGAGGTTCGGTTCCCCATGTTTCTTTAGCCAAATCTAGCACCGTTCGCTGGGTTGAAATTGGGGAATGGGTGGAACAATGTCTCAATAGGACGGACTGGCTGCACGTTGCTCTGGATATCTTTGATATCTCAGATCCTTTAATAACTAAAGTTGTGCTTCAAAATGATTTTTTAGTACATCATGCCGTCTTTCCCTTTCTGCTTTTTCATTGCAAACCACCTCTCCCTCTTGGCTTTCCTCACTTCCCGATGCACTTTGGTCCAAGGGGAAAAATAATATTAAGGAAGGATAGCACACTGTGGGCCACTGGTGATTTACCCAAAATCCTCCTTCCGCCAGCATCGCACGCCCAGTATCCTCTGTCTCCAGAGGCAGAGGCTGGCATCTCCGCCATACATTCCGATCTCGTGAAACGTGGAGCATTCAAATTAAATACTCTCCAGTCAACTTCCCCATTTTACCTGTTAAAAAGGCTGATGGTTCATGGCGTTTTGTTCAAGATCGACAAGTTAATTCTGCAGTTTTTCCTAGGGCACCTATTGTTCCTAATCCTTCCACTATTCTTTCTACGATACCCCCGTCCACCCGTTATTTCTCTGTTATTGACCTTGCTAACACTTTCTTTTCTATTTCTGTGCACCCCGACTCTCAATTCTGGTTTGCCTTTACTTTCCAAAACCGCTGTTGGACATGGACTGTTATTCCTCAGGGATATACTGAAGCCCCTTGTGTATTTGTATTAAATCACACATTCTAGGGGTATAAAAACTTGCCCCACCCAACAGATGGGGTTCAGAAGAGACCTGACACTGTCATGTATATTAATTATCTGCTTTTCTGAAACTCTTCTCACTGTGACTCTGCAAAATAAAGCTGCTTTATAACCACACCTGCTGTCTAGTCTGAAGTCTTCGTCCACACAACAAACAGTTCCCTGGCAAAACCCATCACCTCTGGGGGGCAGAGCAAATCCATCCAATTGACGAGCAAAGTTCTCTTTTAGCCTTGTAATGAAATCTGTCATCACATCCATGATTTGTGCAGGGGCCGAGATGCATTTACGGAGTGTTGGAAAATGCAGCATTTGGCCTGTGCTCAGGTCAGCTGCAAAAAGGTCCAGTTTGACTAGGAATGTGTGCATCTGTTCCACAAGTTCAATGATAGTTTGTCTCTGCCTTGCATTGGCACATTTTGGTCATTTAGGCGTTTCTATAGGTCGCTCACAAATCAGACATAGGCCAGGAAGTTGTCGTCCAGTATGCAATTGAAATGCGTTTCTGCCATTTTTTTTTTTTTGCTTGCTGCTGCGGGGGAAATATCCTCTTTGAGATCACAAAAACGCTTCAGTGATTTGCCTTTGGATAGCCACCAGAGAATATTTTGCAAAAGCTGGTTGTGGTGCTCAGCAGACATTTCTGACAGCAGCATGTGGAATAAGTAGTTCTGGAGGCTTGATGTGGAGCGAAAAAACTTAACTGTAACCACGACACTGTCCATTGTCGTTTTTAGCACAACACTGTCTGATGCACAAATGCAATGAAAGTAGATAATCTGAGGTGCAACAGCAGACCAACTTGTTGTCAAAACGCTGACTTTTCCATGCAATCTGTCATAAGCATGCAAACGAATTCTGTTATTTTGTTTGATTTTCAGTTTTCACCGTTTTATTTTTTTTTACTTAAAGTAGCAACAGCTAAAACAAAACAAAGTAATAGCACTTTACATTCCTTTTAATTAAACAGCACACTAGCACAACTGAACTTTATTTTGCAGTTCAATCCATCAGGTAGGAGCCCAGATCCTCCACGATGCTGTATGCGGAGACTGCAGTAGGACAGTGAGTGCCCTCCAGAATTGTAAGAGCTGTTGCTAGTTTGATGCATCCATCTGAGATGAAGGTTAACAGTAAAGTCTAGGATATTTGTTACAACCTGAGTTGATGTATTCTTAGCCAGAAAGAACTTTTAGTAGTGGTGAATATGTTCAGCAGGGTAACCTACTGATTCGAACTGGCTATTCCAACTGGCGTTTCCTGCTTCAGGGGTTCCTGGAAGGTTTCTTGAAGAAGTCAGACTTTACCCACATCACTAGTGATGCAGCCTCACTAAAGTATTTATAGTGCTGCCAGGTCTCTCCCACCAAACTGATGACATGCCACAAGCAGGTTGAATGTACACTGTTAGGCATAACCCCTTTAAAAACCTCCTAGTATGCATTCAGACAGTATGATACATTGTCAAGTCAAGTTGGGAAGCATGCACTGGTACTGTGCATTGCCGCACCCACTACAAGAACAACCAACTTGGGATCCCAGTTTGCAACCCCTTAGGCAGACACGCACTCCAGTCCCATCCTCCAGAAATGACCCTCCATCTGCTGCAGCCAGGTGTTACGTGGGCTACCCCCTTGGCCTGGTCCTGCCACTCGGGTCCCCCAATAATGAGGATCTTACAAGCCGGGGAAACGTGCCACATGGCCGTAGTGCCGTAATTGACGATCCCTCACAATTTCCGGAGAGACACAGTACCGAAAGGAGTCCAGTCTTCATCTCAGGTCACTGGATAGCGCCCATGTCTCGCAACCATATAGCATGACAGGAAGCACCAGGACTCTAAAGACTTGGACCTTCGTCCTTTTGCATAGATATCAGGAGTGCCACATTCATTTTTCCAGCAACCTCATGGAACCCTCCAACCCATGCTCTCCCAATCCGTCGTCTGACTTCATAGGAAGAGTCACCAGAGACAGTGAATGTCACTGTCAAGGAAAGTAAACCTCTCGATAAGGTCGTGAATATCTCCACAGACAGACACACTGCTGATGGCTGTGCCCAAGAGGTCATTACAGGCTTGGATCTTGGTTTTTATCCAGGACACTTGCAAGCCCAGACATCTCGCTCAGGCTCTCGAGCGCTCCGATCATAGCCTCCATTGACTCCGTGAAGATCACAACATCGTTAGCAAAGTCAAGATCCGTAAATCTTTCTTCACCAACAGATGTCCCACGGCCGCTGGACCCCACGACTTTGTCCAACACCCAGTCCATACAAGCATTGAACAAAGTAAGAGCAAGAACACACCCCGACAAACCCTAGAATCAACTGGGAAAAATGCAGAGATTCTGCCTCCAATCTGCACGGCACTCACAGTACCAGTGTACAGGCCAGCCACGATATCTAGTAACCCTCAGAATGTCCCACAGGGCAGTTTGATCAACTGAGTCGAACACTTTTTGAAAATCGACAAAGGCTGCTAAGAAACTCTGTTGATATTTGCTTTGCGCTCCATGAGAACCCTCAGTGCCAGGATGCAGTCGATGGTAGACTTCTTAGGTGTAAAATCAGACTGTTCCAGTCGCTGATAGGTGAGCAAGTGATCACGGGTACTATTGAGGACAACCCTAGCAAGGACCTTACCCAGCACCATGAGCAGTGTTATGCCCTTGTTGTTGCTGCAATCCATCCTTCCCTTTCCAGATAGGGACGACAAGTCCCAATTTCCAGTCAGTTGGGATGATGACAGTCTCCCAAATGGAAGCAAAGATTGTTTGCAAAACCAGGACGACAGCCTTACCACCAGCTTGGAGAAGTTCACCCTAGATACCACAGATCCCTGCATCCTTTCCCCCCCTCAGCTGGTTCACCACCTGTGCATTCTCAGTGAGATTGGGTGGTTTACAGCTAATTGGAGGATCAGCCTCAAGAACCGTGAACCCAGAGATATCCAACATCCTAGTTGGAGGATCATCTTTGAACAACTGCTCAAAGTAGCCAGCCCAGCAGGTCACAACTGCAGTGTTATCCGTAACGACCATTCCATCTCTGAGGAACAGATTTAGATGTGCATAATGCTTAGATTCCTCTGTAAGGATGACGTGGGTCGCTAGACCACAGATGGTGTGTCATTTGCTCACAGATTCCTCTAACAAACACCTCTATTTTTATTCATTTATTGCAATCCATACAATTCAATCAAGTTTTTACAAAAAGAAAAATTGAGTTGAGTTAAGGACAAATCGATCCCCACCCATGAGAGAGAGAGAGCGCAAGGCAAACGGTGTGAAATTAAAAGGCTTGTAAACATAGCTAAATTAATAATTTCTGTGCTTTATGAGCTTACTTTAAAATATTACTGATTAGATCCTGCCATGTTTTGAAAAAAAAGTCTGTACGGATCTTCTGAGTATTTGATTTTTTTCAATTTCAAATAGTATAACACATCGGGTTCCCACTGACTTGAAAGAGGAGAGTTTCGGTTCTTCCAGTTTATCAGAATAAGTCTGCATGCCAAAAGTGTAGTGAATGCAATCACAATTTGTTTTGTCTTTCTCCACTTTAAACCCATCTGAAAGAACCCCAAACACAGCTGTTAATGGGTTAGGAGGGATTGTGAGACCAAGGCTGTCTGAAAGGTAATTAAAAATTTTGGTCCAGAATAATGTTAATTTGGTGCAGGCCCAGAACATGTGACCTAGTGAGGCTGTGACTTGGTTGCAGCGTTCGCAGGTTGGATCATGCCCTGGAAACATTTTGGAGAGTTTTAGATGAAACAGATGTGTTCCATACATACAAACCGGATTCCAAAAAAGTTGGGACACTAAACAAATTGTGAATAAAAACTGAATGCAATGATGTGGAGATGGCAAATGTCAATATTTTATTTGTAATAGAACGTAGATGACAGATCAAACGTTTAATCCGAGTAAATGTATCATTTTAAAGGAAAAATATGTTGATTCAAAATTTCACGGTGTCAACAAATCCCAAAAAAGTTGGGACAAGTAGCAATAAGAGGGTGGAAAAAGTAAATTTGAGCATAACGAAGAGCTGGAAGACCAATTAACACTAATTAGGTCAATTGGCAACATGATTGGGTATAAAAAGAGCTTCTCAGAGTGGCAGTGTCTCTCAGAAGCCAAGATGGGTAGAGGATCACCAATTCTCACAATGTTGCGCAGAAAGATAGTGGAGCAATATCAGAAAGGTGTTACCCAGCGAAAAATTGCAAAGACTTTGCATCTATCATCATCAACTCTGCATATCATCATCCGAAGATTCAGAAATTCTAGAACAATCTCTGTGCGTAAGGGTCAAGGCCGTAAAACCATACTGGATGCCTGTGATGTCCGGGCCCTTAAAATGACACTGCACCACAACCAGGAATGCTACTGTAAAGGAAATCACAGAATGGGCTCAGGAATACTTCCAGAAACCATTGTCAGTGAACACAATCCACCGTGCCATCCACCGTTGCCAGCTGAAACTCTACATTGCAAAGAAGAAGCCATTTCTAAGCAAGATCCACAAGCTCAGGCGTTTCACTGGGCCAGGGATCATTTAAAATGGAGTGTGGCAAAATGGAAGACTGTTCTGTGGTCAGACGAGTCACGATTCGAAGTTCTTTTTGGAAATCTGGGACGCCATGTCATCCAGACCAAAGAGGACAAGGACAACCCAAGTTGTTATCAATGCTCAGTTCAGAAGCCTGCATCTCTGATGGTATGGGGTTGCATGAGTGTGTGTGGCATGGGCAGCTTGCATGTCTGGAAAGGCACCATCAATGCAGAAAAATATATTCAGGTTCTAGAACAACATATGCTCCCATCCAGACGTCATCTCTTTCAGGGAAGACCCTGCATTTTTCAACAAGATAATGCCAGACCACATTCTGCATCAATCACAACATCATGGCTGCGTAGGAGAAGGATCCGGGTACTGAAATGGCCAGTCTGCAGTCCAGTTCTTTCACCTATAGAGAACATTTGGCGCATCATAAAGAGGAAGGTGCGACAAAGGCGGCCCAAGACGATTGAACAGTTAGAGGCCTGTATTAGACAAGAATGGGAGAGCATTCCTATTTCTAAACTTGAGAAACTGGTCTTCTCGGTCCCCAGACGTCTGTTGAGTGTTGTAAGAAGAAGGGGAGATGCCACACAGTGGTGAAAATGGCCTTGTCCCAATTTTTTGGGATTTGTTGACACCATGAAATTCTGAATCAACATATTTTTCCCTTAAAATTATACATTTTCTCAGTTTAAACTTTTGTTCCATGAGTTATGTTCTATTCTGAATAAAATACTAGAAGTTGGCACCTCCACATCATTGCATTCAGTTTTTATTCACGATTTGTATAGTGTCCCAACTTTTTTGGAATCCGGTTTGTAATTTGGAGTTGTATAATTGTATGCTTTGCACATATGGAGCTCGAATGAATTCCCTGCATTGCTACTTACCACTCTTTTTCTGATATATTAATTGAGAGATCTTTTCCCCAGTGTCCTCTTGGATCTTTGAAAGGGAGGGATTGTAAAATGATTTTATATATTGTAGAGATTTTGTCTAAGTCCTTGAGATTGAGCAATATTTTTTCCAGCATGGATGAGGGTGCAAGATGAGGAAAATCGGGAAGGTTCTGTTTAACAAAGTTCCTGATTTGAAGATAGTGAAAGAAATATGTAACTGGAACGTAAAATTTTGCATGTAATTGTTCATAGGATGCAAAGACGTTGTCTATATAAAGATCTCTAAGCAAGTTAATTCCAAATTTTTTCCAAATATTAAATAACTGCATATGTTTGTGAAATTTGATCCATGAGCAAATGTTCGGGCCAAACCCAAACTTCTCCAATGTAGTAAAAAGGTATTTCCATTCAATCATGTCAAATGCTTTTGCTGCATCCAATGATAATATTTCTGGGGTGTTTAATGTGAAGTGTTGGCCCCTAATAAATCCAGTTTGATCTTGTGATATTACCGATGGGAGCACTTTCTCCGTCCTTCTAGCTATGATTTTAGAGAGTATTTTAATGTCATTATTCAAAAGTGAAATTGGTCTGTATGATGCACATTGTAATAAGTCCTTAATTTGTTTTGGAAGAACGGTGATTAGTGCTTGGCGAAAAGTTTGAGGAAGAGTTTGGTTATCTCTGGCTTCTGTAAATGTTGCTAATAGGAGGGGAGCTAGCTGAGCGGAGAATTTCTTGTAAAATTCTGCAGGGTAGCCATCAGGGCCTGCTGCTTTCCCACCTTGGAGTGACTTGATAGCATCTAGTAATTCTGATAATGCCAGAGGTTTATCAAGTTCCTCTGCACTAAAAGTGTCTATTTGTGGTATTTGTAAAGTATCCAGAAATGCATTACATTGTGTATTGTCTTCTTTAAACTCAGTAGAATATAGGGATTTATAGTAGTCTCTGAAAGTGTGCATTTTATTTTTGTAGTCAACGATTCTATCTCCGTTTGCGTTGGTGATTACTGAGATTGCGTTGCGCACTTCTTGCTTGTGAATTTGTTGAGCTAAAAGCTTATTAACTTTCTCTCCATGAACATAGTAATGATGTCCGGATTTACAAATTAGTTGTTCAGTTTCTTTAGTTGTCAAAAGGTTTAGTTCTGAATGCAGAGCCTCCCTTTTCCTATGTAGTGTCTCGCTTGGTAGTCTGGCATGTTCTTCATCTATTCTAGTAATTTTGCTTTTTATCTCTGCTACTTTCTTGGTTTCTAATTTATTTCTGTGGGAAAGATATGAGATAATCTGCCCTCTTAAGAAGGCCTTAAGAGTTTCCCAGAGTATTCCTGCAGAGATCTCGGGGGATGTATTTTGTCTCTAGAAAGAATTTGATTGGATATAAATTCTGCACAATTCTCGTCTGCTAATAGAAGCAGGTTGAGACGCCATCTGCGGGGTGAGTGTATGGGGCTTAGTAACTTTAGTTCTAAGATCATAGGTGCGTGGTCAGAAATAACAATAGCATCATATTTGCAAGATTTAATCATAGGCAAGAAGTTATTGTCTATAAAGAAATAATCAATCCTTGAGTAGCAATGATGTACTGGTGAGTAGAAAGAATATGTTCTTGAGTTTGGGTTTAAAAACCTCCAGGGGTCTGATAAGTTGTGATCAGTTATAAACTTTGTAATTATCTTTGCGGTGTTAGATGCCGTTCCCCTGTGGAAGAAGTCCTATCTAAGAGTGGATTTAGAACACAATTAAAGTCCCCAGCCATTATAATTTTATGAGTGTTCAGATTGGGAATGGATGCAAATAAATTTTGTATAAATTCCTTATCATCAACATTAGGTGCATAAACATTTATCAAGATCATTTTACGGTTAGATAAGTCTCCCATAATCATTACATATCTCCCTTCAGGATCCAATACTACATCTGATGCTACAAATGGGATGGTTCTATGTATGAGAATTCCCACACCTCTAGTTTTCTTTGTAAAACTAGAATCGAACATTTGGCCAGTCCAGTCTTTTTGCACCAGGAACTGATCCTTGCTTAGTAAATGGGTCTCCTGTAAAAATACTATTTTAGCATTTAGACCTGTTAGGTGAGAGAGTACTTACTTTCTCTTTAATTCGTGATTCAGGCCTTCAATATTCCAGCTCACAAACCGTCCCATCATGGAGACATTGATTCTGAATTTTTGATGTCATTTTATAGTTTTAAATGGAAGTGAGCGAGCGTCGGCCTTAATTTCCTACTTCCCCTAGAGTTATTGCCATGCTGCCTATTATTACGTTGGTAGTTATAATTAAAGATTAAAAGAATAGATTAGGTATAGATCAAGCCTGTTCTCTTTCTCTCCCCCCCTTATGTGCCTCACCACGTGAGGCTAGAACCCACTTCACAGTCCCGGTCCTCTGACATACCCAGAGACAGAGCACGCCCAAAGCAAAACAAGTCCCCACGCAGCGGTGTTTTAGGGTTAAAAAGATAGAGATATCTATTACCAATATAGTCTAAAAAATTGTGCACTTAAAATATATATAATCTTCAGCAGTCTTAGTGTATTAAGATAACACACCCAGGTAATAAACCCAGGGAAAGGTGTTAGAAATTTGTCTAGAATAAGCATAATAAGTCTTAATGCAATAATAGCAATAACAGTAAACCAAGGGTATGATGTTAAACAGTCTCGTTTAGGGTAGAGAGAAAATAATTAGATAATAAAAAAAAAAAAACAACAAACACCTCTTTATCTGACCTCAGAGCCCTTGCAGCAGTCCTTCTCAGTTCCCGGTACAGACCAGAGTTGCCATTGAACCGTGCGCTGCGACTCATCTCAATGATATCCAGGGTGTGAGAGGAAACACCTCCTTCTGGGAACACCGGTAACACCAACACAACCCTTAGCAACCTTCAGGGTCTTGTCATGGAAGATCTTCCACATCACATTAGGATCACCAGTCGTACCAAAATCTGCAAGTTTCTCAGACAAACTGCGTGTAAACTCATTAGAAAATGTCTGGTCTTGGAGTCTGGCCAAGTCCAGGCTCATTTTCCTAGTAGGTGGTAACCTACTGGACCTAAGCATGATCATATCAGTAGCAACAAGTTGTCTGTGGTCAGAATTCACAAACTAGGCACTTCTGTGGAACCTGCAGTTTTGCAACAGCCTCCAGCGTCTGCCCATGGGATGTGCTCAATCAGTACACCACCAGTATTGGAGTACCAAGTGCAACGATGCAGTTCTGGGTGCTGGAACCAAGATCCAGCAATTTGCAACCTCCGACCTTTTTGGAAAGTCAAGGAACATGGAGCCACTTTCACCAATGTTACGAGACTCATGGGGACTGAGATTATCCTCATAACCAGCCCTGTCAGTGCCAGTGGCTGAAATAAAGTCACCAACGACCAGGGGAGTGTCACCCAATGGACACCCATCAACCACCGAGCGAAGCTGCAAATAAATGCCTGCCTCGCCGAGACATCACTCACCGTGGTCGGAGCATACACTTACATAGCCGACTAAGCACCCAGGGAGTGCCGTAATCAAGAGTCTCGTAATACGCTGGTTGAAAGGAGTGACATCGGACACCATCGGAATAAGCCAATCTGCTACAGCAACAGCTACTCCCCAAGTATGACAGCCACCAAACCGACCAGACCAATAAGTGGTGTATCCACCTACAGATCTGGCCAGTCTCCAGTATGCACACCTCAGAGAATGCCGCCACGGAAATGCAGAGTTTACACAGCTCCTCCGACAGCAGAGGAAGATGACCATCTTGCCGGAGAGACAAGACATTCCATTTACCTACCCATATGGGCCA
This sequence comes from Polypterus senegalus, assembly GCF_016835505.1. NCBI lineage: Eukaryota > Metazoa > Chordata > Cladistia > Polypteriformes > Polypteridae > Polypterus > Polypterus senegalus. The sequence continues at coordinate 181,860,121 of NC_053154.1, forward strand.
CCTCAAATTGGGACCCGAGTTCTGCCATTCAGTGGGTAACGTCTCAGAATCACACCAGCTCCAATTCCCAACAGACCTGACCCCATTGGTTTTGACTCTTCTGAGAATGGGGCTCCCGAGGGCATTCCCCCATTCCCTTCATGATGCGAGCAGCCTTCCTATGGGTGGCTGCAGCAGAGCTACTCCCACGGAAAGCAAAAAAACTAGTCCTTTCTGTCACCGCGGAGCTGTGTGAAGTATTTTTTTTTTTTTTTTTTTTAAAAAACGGTGGCTGGAGTGTCAATCCTGCTACCAACCCCCCATGATTTGAAGTTTAACATCATACGCAGAACATTGTCTGTAACCACTGCTAAAATGTCATTAAGATTCAGTTTGTTGTTGTGAAGGGACCGAAGCGCTGCCCTCAAAAGGAGGAAAAGCCATCGTAGGGCTTAAAACAAAAAAGTTTGCTGACAAAAATCGGACCACAAGCAATGTACACAATATGCAGAGAATTGAGATGCGTCTGGGACCCACACTCGCTGTTCTTGTGAGATTGCACCATGTTAGCAGCAGCTAATCAGAGCCCAAGAGAATGAAAATCCCGGTCTGGTTGAGTCTCCTCTTTCAGCCAATAACAGGCATTGTAAGAAATCATTTAGGTACCGTAACGCGAAACTGTCTACCGTAGTGACTGCTGAAAACCGTATGCTTTGTTAACAAATTGGCTGCAAAGTACACTACAGGTAGGATGTACTTGTTGAATTTTTCCGCAATAGCTGAACCGCAATATAGTGGGGGATCACTGTAACAACGTTTATTTATATAGCACATTTTCATACAAATGGTGTTGCTCAAAGTGCTTCATAAGATGAAGAAAGAAAGGTTTATATGAAACAAAAATAAGGACCACTTTTTAATCAGAGTATAGCATCAAGTCAATGAAACTCGTGGGATATTGATCTGGTCAGTTAAGTAGCAGAGGTGTTTTTTAACCAGTTTCAGTTGCTTTGGTGTTATTAAAATTAACAACAGGTGCACTAAAACAGCAACAATTAGCCAACCCCCAAAATAGGAATGGTTTAACAGGTGGAGGCCACTGACATTTTTCCTTCTTCATTTTTTCTGACTGTTTTGTCACTAGTTTTGCATTTGGCTACAGTCAGTGTCACTACTGGTAGCATGAGGCGATACCTGGACCCTATAGAGATTGCACAGGTAGTCCAACTTCTCCAGGATGGCACATCAATACGTGCTATTGTCAGGAAGTTTGCTGTCTCTCCCAGCACTGTCTCAAGGGCATGGAGGAGATTCTAGGAGACAGGCAGGGCCATTGAAGGTCCTTAACCCACCAGCAAGATCAGTACAAAAATGACCTCCAGCAGGCCACTGGTGTGAATGTCTCTGACCAAACTATCAAAAACAGACTTCATGAGGGTGGCCTGAGGGCCTGATGTCCTCTAGTGCAAGCATGTCAAACTCGCTACCATTGGTGGGCCGCTTCGACTGCCATACGTGCGTCAGCGGGCCGCACTGTAACAAATACTATTACACAAAGTTACCGTAGCTTTCTTTCCAATACTGAAAACATTAAAAAATGTAACACTTAAAGTTTAAAGAAAAGCAATTTCCATACAATCTCCGTACAACAGCGTACAATTAAGAGTCTTAGCCTCTTAGCTAAATCCTTATATTATATTATATTCATTATATTATATTCATTGCTTATATAGGAGTCTTACAGTGTGAGATGTATTTCTTTTGTCCCGACACTTGTCATCTCTTGTTAGTAACCAGTTCAATATCAGGTTTGAAATCTTGTGCAGCTGCAACTTTTATGAGGGATGAAAGGTGTTCGGCAGTAAGTCTTGAGCGATGTGGGGTTTTGGTAGCTTTCATTAACGAAAACAATTGCTCACAAAGGTAAGTGCTTCCAAACACAGACAGTTCTCTCAATGCCAACTTATGGATCTGCACATACGAGGGTGGCAGGTAAACATACAAGCCTGGCACACCAACTTCGTTGTATTTTGCTATCAGAGTAGAATCTGACTGCAGCTCAATCAATTCCATTTGGATATTCTCAGGCACATTCTCAACATTATAAGTGTATGGTGACATAAACAGCACAAAGTCCTCTTCGTGTGAACTGAAATCGCGAAAACGCTCACTGAATTCATTGCTCAGTAATACATGTTGAAAAACAAATCCTCCAAAAATCAAATTTTACTTTACTAAGTTTACTTCAAATATTGTAAAATAAACTGATATGCAAAAAGCCCCCTGTCCTACACTAATTATACAAACTCAAAACCACAAAAATCTTGTTAATAAACAACTCTCCAACTTCTCGCGTCCACTTCTGATCTTCAGCTGTAGTCTGAACTAACTGTTCATTACAATACTAGCACAAAATTACATAAAACTATAGCAAACAAAATGTGAAAAATATGCTGGCTATTACTACTCGTCATGGTCAGTTCTGCCCACTGGCCAGTCTCAGCAGCCCAGCCAGTAGTGTAGCCCAGTGGTCGGCAACCTTTTTGACACAAAGGACCGCTTTACTAGAAGCAAATTTTTCCAGGGACAGATGGGTTGTTGGAGGTTGGAATGTGTGGGGTGATTATGGGAGGGTTCGTAGGGCAGTTTTATACACAATTTACATTTCTATTATTATTAAGTCATAATACATTAATAGAAATTATACAGCTTACCATAATGCAGAATCAGTGAGAGCCCTGATCTTGTTTTCCTGCAACCAGACGATCCTATCTGGGGAGGATGGAAGACAGTGACACGCGAAGTGTGTTGCTTATGTTCAGTCTACTCCGTAATCTCGTTTTGGTTGCTGTCACTGCAGAAAACGTGCATCACAAAGATAGGATGTTGGAAATGGAAGCAGCTTCAATAGCTTCTTTCGCGTTATTTTAATCTTCTCCTGTCTACAAGATATGCCAACTAGAATTTTTCTCAGCATTTCCTTGCAATAATACACTTTCAGGGTGCGAATGATGCCAAAATCCAATGGCTGAAGCACTGCCGTGCAATTGGGTGGGAGGAATTCAACATGCACATTATCTAAATGTGGAAGCATGTTGTGGTCAGCACAGTTTTCCTTTTCTTCTTCTTCATATTGTGAGGTTTCTGAACTCTTTTGGGATCTGGGATCCACCCCACCCAACGGGGAACGACGCGCTGAAGTGCATCCTGAAGCACTATTGCCACGTGTGAGATTATTTGTCCGGGTCCCAAGAGAGTTTAAAAACCTCATATTTTCTTGAAAGAGTGCCGCATTAATTGGAATGTTTCTTCAACAAGCATCACTGCAACCACATAAAAACTGATTTTTCGGCTTCTTCAAATGCAGCAGTTCGCATACGTTTGCAACCCGAGATTTTTCTTCTTTTTTGCATATAACAAGTAGTGCCGTTTCTATAGAAGGGCGACAATGAGATCAATTCCAATGGATGTTTTTCAAATGTTGACGAGCAATAAGGAAAAGGTATCACTTAAAACTACACAAAACAAAAACAGCAAAAAAACAGTACGAGGAATGTTCGAAGAAAGAACATTTTTTTTTCAATGTTTGTTTGGGGATCGTTGTGCAAATGTCCACAACTGAGCTGTAACCACAGAACTAACTGCTCTGTGGATGATTAATTCAAGCATTTCACGGTCACTTTGTTGTAATGAAAGTATCTGCTGCTGTACATACTTCGTAGTAACGAGATTTCTGTGGACTCGTATCATATGGGGAAACTGTCAGAAATATAAAAATAATTCGTTATAATACTCTTGTCACCGCGGTCTCTCCTCTCTCTGCACCGCTGCAAAGCCTCGCCCACCTAGTGTTCTGAAAAGTGTCCTCAGTGAAGGGTGCAGCCTTTTTGCTGTAGCCCTTCACTGAGTTAGTCTCTGTTGCTGACAGTTATCTCGCGGCTCGGTAGTGGGCAGACCCCGTAGCCTAGCACTTCAGTTGCGACTTTGCGGCTGCAACTACACTAGCAGATGAAGTTTCCGGTACCGTAATGCCATGGGAAAAAGTGCTTTTGTCAGAAGGCAGAAGTAAGAAAAGTCAATAAGTAACGCTGAAGATGCAGAATGATTCAATCACAAATGATAGTAATCAATTTGTACAAGTTTAGTGCTAACTAGGATCTGTCATCCTGGCCGCACAGATTTCTGTTGCGGGCCGCATGTTTGACATGCCTGCTCTAGTGGGCCCTGTGCTCACTGCCCGTCATTGTAGAGCTCAACTGGCATTTGCCATAGAATACCAGAATTGGCTGGTCCACCACTGATGCCCTGTGATTTACACAGATGAGAGCGGGTTCACCCTGAACACATGTGACAGACGTGAAAGGGTATGGAGAAGCTGTGGAGAATGTCATGCTGCCCATCGGTTTGGTGGTGGATCAGTGATGGCCTTGGGACGCATATCCATGGAGGGACACACAGACCTCTGACTGGCTACCATGCTTGCCTGACCTAAATCCAATAGAACACCTCTGGGACATTATGTTTCGGTCCACCTCAGACTTTCCAGGAGCGAAGTGATGCCCTGGTCCAGATCTGGCACTCGGCAGCTTACAACATGCTTTTGGTGTTGGGTGTATGTGTACTTACAAAACAAGGATATCATCCATCATCTCATTAGGAGCATGCCCATACAAGCATGTGGGGGCAATACAAACTATTGAGTACGTTGCTGCTCCTTAAATTTGCCCCTACACTACACAGTTTAAAATTACCTATCACACAATACATACGCTGAATAATATCACGTGATTAAAGTGCACATTGCAGAGTTTCATTAAGTTATTTTGGTCATACAGTAACATTTAGAAATTACTACACTTTCAGTTGGTCCCCCCATTTTAGGGCACATAATTGAAGTAATTAACGCCAGGTACTGCTTGAACAAGTATACTTGATTATTTGTTTCCAAGTATAAAAGCAGAGCCAGTAGCATCCTGAAAAAAAAGACCTCTGTCATGAATTCACAGATGCAACTGTTATTCTAGGTAAGGTTATAAAATGTACTGCTTGTGAAATAAAAAAAAACAAAAAGGTTAAATGATATGCTTTACCAACTACAGAGAACATGCAATGTTTAAGAAACATTTATACTTCCAAGCAAGGGAAAATCCACAGCCATATAACGGGAATACAGTACACCGACAAAATAGGGCTGGACACTCACTGCAAGCAACATGACCTTTAAAAACTTCATTATGCTACTTTTAAAATGCAAACAAAAAGTTATAATCTAAAGTACTTTAACCTTTAACAGAATTACCTGGCAGCAGATTTAAACTTCTCCAAAAATTGCAGCCTAAGACTCTCGTGACCAGGAATGTCAATCAAAGTCAAAGTAGAATTCTGTAATTAAAATTTTACAGTATATCAGTTTAAAAAAAAAAAATGTATGTAAAAAGTGTATTCATAGAAATAATGTTATGTTAAAGCCTGGTTGTAGTGCTAAACCTTAATAAAAGCAAAACACATTTTTTGCACAATATTCATACCATTTATAAATAATTTCATCATACTTGCCTTGTCACCTGTAATTCTGTATGATGCTGAGCTATCCGTGATGGATGTCTGAGTGTGTTTAAATTTACCAGATATTAACTGTTATGAAAAAAAAAAAAGGGAAATACTGTTATTAGAAAAAGCACACATTTCTCATTATGTCAAATAGTGCAGTGCCTACAGGTTAGTGCTGTATATTGCCTATACCAGTATATGTCTCACACAATGATAAGGACTTTTAGTTTTAAACTGTATTTAATGGGAGTTTGCAATCTTTATACTTACTTGTCAATCTTAAATCTATTAATAAAATATTGGCGTTTCAGCTGCAAGACCAGAGAAATAACACTGCTGCATTAAGGTACATGGGCTAGATACTTAAACACAACTACTACCAAGGGAATAATAATAACCTGACTTCGTTCTCTATGCATGACTCAAACTCGGCAGCTTACAACATGCTTTCCCTGTTGGGTGTATGTGTGCTTACAAAACAAAAATGTTACCTCTGTTTTGATTAGTAATGGATGGAAAAAAATATATATATACATATATATAATAAAAGAAAATCTTGAGATGAAACCGGTTAATAGCCCATGCCCACAGTCCTCTCACCTCTCATTCGTGTGAATGCTTTTGTCAGACATAGTTCCTGTGCTCTAAACTTTTATAAATTTTAATGTTTTCCTCACTTTACTTCCAGTAAAAGAAGATGTGTGTCCAAATCTTAACCCTTTAGGTTGAAATTCTTTATCAACAGAAGAAATGAGTACCCGGGCAATCCTAGCACAGATAAACTAAGAAGTCAAACGAATCAACACGAAAATTGTTGATCGGTTACACGACAAATTGGTTAAATGTGTATCAATAGACGATGCTGAAACAGTTGGTGGTGATGGTGTGGAAGATGAAAATATCATCTTACAATATGCTGTAGAATATCTACAACCGTTAACATTGTCTGGCCGAATTATTGTTAAAAGGAGGACATATCGTAAATTTATTGCGTAATTTATGTATAAGTGATGGGCTATACAACAGAACAAGATTAGCTGTATTTAAAATTGGTCAAACAATCCTAACATGTTAAATTTGAACAGTCGACAAGAAAGGTAATGTAGTACATCTTCTGCGGATTACATTAGACAACAAAGGAGATCTTGATATGCCATTCGTATTAAAACGTTTATAGTTTCCCCGTTAGAAAAGCTTTTGCTATAACAATTAACAAATCACAGAGACAAACATGCCAAGAAGTCGGTTAGTTATTAGAGAGAAACAAAAGATATTCATTCATGGGCAGTTATAAGTCGCATTGCCACAACCCAAGTCCAAACACTGAATCAAAACTCAGTGCAATACTGACGAAAAGTTAATTCCAAATATTGATATTACTGAAGTTTTATAGTAAAAGTGTAAGTTTAAAAAGTAATTGTGTGTTCATTTTAAAGCCAAACAGAACGAAAAAGGTACAACTCCACAAACACCTCTAATGCAACATGAAACAATTTTCTTTTAATTTATTACGTTTTACTATTTTTTACGATAGATAGATAGATAGATAGATAGATAGATAGATAGATAGATAGATAGATAGATAGATAGATAGATAGATAGATACTTTATTAATCCCAAGGGGAAATTCACATAATCCAGCAGCAGTATACTGATACCATGTAAACAAATAGATTTTTTTTTTTTACCTCCTCTTTTCTTGATCAGCTGCTGGCTTGCTGTTGCTGCATGATCTTCATCCTGTGCAGTGCTTCGAACATTTAAAAGCCTGTACAAGAGCTGTCCTATTGCTTGTTTTATTTCCGGCCCTGGGCATGGTTAAATCTTTTGGCACAAAGTCTTATCTCGCGGGACAGGAGTTCTTGATATTTATTAGTTTATAATTTAAAAACAAGAGAATCTGAAAATCTGACAACATCACATTTAAGTTCAATAAATTCTGAAAAGAATGATACCAAACATATATACAGTACAGGCCAAAAGTTTGGACACACCTCCTCATTCAATGGGTTTTCTTTATTTTCATGACCATTTACATTGGTAGATTCTCACTGAAGGCATCAAAACTATGAATGAACACATGTGGAGTTATGTACTTAACAAAAAAAGGTGAAATAACTGAAAACATGTTTTATATTCTAGTTTCTTCAAAATAGCCACCCTTTGCTTTGATTACTGCTTTGCACACTCTTGGTATTCTCTTGATGAGCTTCAACAGGTAGTCACCTGAAATGGTTTTCCAACAGTCTTGAAGGAGTTCCCAGAGGTGTTTAGCACTTGTTGGCCCAAACATTCTGTTCTTGACAAGTTTCAGAACAAATCACAGTATAGAAAGTGTACTTGTTAACGTAGTAAATGACTTGCGAGTAATTGCAGACAGAGGCCATTTATCTGTTCTCATCCTCTTTTGAAACCATTGATTACAATATTCTTATAAATCACCTTAGTCAGTGGGTGGGCTTCTCTGGCAGTGTCTTAAATTGGTTTGAGTCTTACTTGACAGGTAAGAAATTTCTTTGTTAAATTGTGGTAATTAGACTTCAAAGACACAGGATATTCCTTTTTTAATTTTTATTAATTTTATTACAATCCATACAAAGCAATCAAGTTTTTACAAAAAGAAAAATTGAGTTAAGAACAGATCGATCCCCACCCCTGAGAGAGAGAGAGCAAGCCGAACGGCGTTAAATTTAAGGCTTGTAAAGATCCTGCCATGTTTTAAAAAAAGTCTGTACAGATCCTCTGAGTATTTGATTTTTTCCAATTTCAAATAATATAACACATCGGTTTCCCACTGACTTAAAAGAGGAGAGTTTGGGTTCTTTCAGTTTATCAGAATAAGTCTGCGTGCCAAAAGTGTAGTGAATGCAATCACAATTTGTTTGTCTTTCTCCACTTTAAAACCATCTGATAGAACCCCAAACACAGCTGTTAATGGGTTAGGAGGGATTGCGAGTCCAAGACTATCTGAAAGGTAATTAAAAATTTTTGTCCAGAATAATGTTAATTTGGTGCAGGCCCAGAACATGTGACCTAGTGAGGCTGGGACTTGGTTGCAACGTTCGCAGGTTGGATCCTGCCCTGGAAACATTTTGGAGAGTTTTAGTCGAGACAGATGTGCTCGATATATAATTTTAAGTTGTATAATTGTATGCTTTGCGTATATGAAAGGGAGGGAATGTAAAATGATTTTATATATTGTAGAGATGGAGTCTAAATCCTTGAGATTGAGCAATACTTTTTCCAGCATGGATGAAGGTGCAAGATGAGGAAAATCTGAAAGGTTCTGTTTAACAAAGTTCCTGATTTGAAGATAGTAAAAGAAATGTGTAGCTGGAATGTTAAATTTGGAATGTAATTGTTCATAGGATGCAAAGACGTTGTCTATATAAAGATCTCTAAGCAAGTTAATTCCAAATTTTTTCCAGATATTAAAAACTGAATATGTTTGTGAAGGTTGAAAGAGGTGGTTCTCTTGCAGAGGTGTCACAGATAGAAGCTTCTCCGTCTTAAAATGCTTTCTACATTGGTTCCAGATTCTAAGTGAGTGAAGCACAATTGGGTTATTTGTATATTGCCGATAGCATGTGTTTATTGGAGCACAGAGTAACGATTACAAAGAAGTACTGCAGGATATTACTTCTATTGTGGTCCATGCCTGTGTATGTTCTTCTATTTGTGTCCAGGTTTTTATCGCCTGTATATTTGCTGCCCAGTAATAAAACTGGAAGTTAGGTAGAGCCATGCCGCCTTCTGCCTTTTGTCTTTGTAGAATTAACTCTTTTGATGCGTGGATGTTTTGAATTCCAAATAAATGAGGTTATTGTTGAACCTAATTGCCTAAAGAATGATTTATTAATGTATATTGGGATGTTTTGAAATAAAAAAAGGAGCTTAGGAAGAATATTCATCTTAACAGTGTTAATTCTTCCAGCTAGTGCGAGATGAAGGGTTGACCATCTATGCAAGTCTTGTTTAATTTTTTCCATGCAGACGGCGAAATTTTGCTGATATAGAGCTTTATGTTTATTTGTGATGTTTACCCCTAGGTATTTAAACTGTTCTGCAATGATATAAGGTAGGGTATCTAATCTAATATTATATGCTTGAGAATTCACTGGAAAGAGTACATTTTTATTCAGATTAATTCTGAGACCAGAGATCTTTTGAAATTCTGTGAGTGCTGCTAACACTGCAGGCACAGAATTTTCCGGGTCCGAAATATACAGTACCATATTATCTGCATATAATGAGATTTTCTGTTCCAGTCCTTCTCTGCTAATCCCCTTTATCAGATCAGTATTTCGAAAATGTATTGCCAGTGGTTCAATGGCAATCGCAAACAGCAGCGGTGACAAGGGGCATCCTTGTCTAGTGCCACGTTCTAGTTTAAAGTAGTCTGAGCAAATGTTGTTGTTGATGCAAACTGAAGCTTCTGGGTTAGTATACAGTAATTTAATCCATACACAAATGTTTGGGCCAAACCCAAACTTCTCCAATGTAGTAAAATGTAATGCAAAATCGTTTGTTTCTTGTTTTCCCGGTGCTCGTGTCCGAGATGTAATGAAACGTGCGCCAGCAGTCTACGAGAAACACAAGGAGAGGGCAGTTGGATCAATCGTCTTGCATGCCGGCGTAAACGATATAAGGCACCGACAATCAGAAATCCTGAAGGCTGACTTCGCAGCTCTGATTAGAGACACGAAGGAGAGGACCCCATCGGCAAAGATCTTCGTTTCGGTCCACTACCTCGTCAGACGATCCAACGAGTACTACAGTCGTCTGCTAGGGTTGAACAACTGGCTACAGGGTTTCTGCAAGAAGAAGGATGTCGGTTTCATCAACAATTGGAATCTCTTTTTGGAAAGGCCGCGTCTCTTCAAGCGTGATGGCCTGCATCCGAACAGTTTCGGTGCCCGGGTCCTCTCCGAAAACATATCGAAGGTAATTCGTTTTCTTGACTATCTATCTCTGCTCTTAACCCCGTCCGAAATAATACTGTTGTGCCAGGACATGATGAATGTTTAATAGAGTCTTCCGTTAAAGTTCACACCATTAATACTGTAATAAGCAATCTCAATGCACGTAGAAAACCTAGGAAATACGGCATAAACTCCAATAATCTAATTAAAATCACTATTTTAGAGGAACAATGTATTAAAACTATAAAAACAGATCGCAGATTAAACAAAAATATACACAGAGCGCTAATAATAATAATTTAGTTCCTATTCCAAATAACAATAACGCATAGTACTCATCTCTGCACCTCCGAAACATTAAATATGGCACTATTAAATGTCAGAGCTTTAACTAACAAAACGTTTTTATCAACGATCTTATTAGTGATAAAAATAGATCTTATTGCACTAAATGAAACATGGCTGAATTCAGATGCGCGTCAGTTTTAATCGAATCTGCCTCCGGATTACAGTTTTACTCATTCAAACCGCCAGGGAAAAGGGGCGGATTGGCTAACATTTACTCGAGCGATTAAAATGTAAAGATGTCAGTTTTGGTAAGTTCAAGTCCTTTGAGTATCTCGCCGTTGTTATTCATGGAGATTCTCAAGTTCTAATACTATCCGTGTATAGACCTCCTAAATATAACGTCTTTTTGAGGAATTCTCTGACTTAATGTCAATTTTAATTACTAATTATGACACACTCCTAATAGTTGGCGACTTTAATTTTCATATAGATAATCAGTGTGATCTAAAAGTAAAAGAATTTATGAACCTCCTGGATTCTTTTGATTTGAGACAACTCATAAATCAGCCTACACATAAAGCAGGTCATACATTAGACTTAGTGATTACTAAAGGACTGAAAGTTGATATAAAACAGATCATTGATATTGGTCTATCAGACCATTTTTTTCTACTTTTTAATATAGAAATAATGATAAAAACACTCATGAGAAGCATATTGTTAAAAACGCTTCTTTGATTCGCAGCAGCTTTAAAACTTATAAACATTTTAAGCAATCAGTCCGTTTATAGTGCCAGCTATAATAGCGAGGACAATGTAAATAGTAAGGTGGAAAGATTTAATTCTAAAGTGAGAGCTGCTGTTGACATAGTTGCACCTGAAAAGACAGTGAAAAAATCTTCTAGCATTGGTATACCATGGAAGACCCAAAGAGTGTCTGATTTAAAGAGAACATGCCGTAGAGCTGAGCGTCAATGGAGGAAGACTAAACTTACTATCCACCACGAAATATTAAAAGTCAAAATAACAGAATACAATAACACTGTCCGTCTTGAGAGACTGCTATTTCTCTAATATTATAAATAACAATGCTAGTAATCCTAGAGTCTTATTTTCAACAATTGATCGCCTACTAAACCCAGGTAGCTCAAAGGAATGCCTCCTAAGTGCTTCCAGTGAAACCTGTGAGGCTGTCGCTGTATTTTCAATCAAAAATTAATGATATTAGAAATAACATAGTATATCTCCCCAACACTAAGGATCCCCTAAACCCCAACATCCTGTTATAAACAAATTAAACTCTTTCACTAGGATAGATTTACCTGATTTACAAAAATAATATCTCAATTAAAACCCTCCACCTCGTCCTTGACCCGATACCAACAAGGTTTTTCAAAGAAGTATCAGGCGTGCTAATTGATAATGTTCTTGACATAGTAAATTCGTCACTAGATACTGGGGTCTTCCCAGACTGTCTTAAGACTGCTGTAGTTAAACCCCTACTTAAGAAACATAATCTTGACCCTCGCTCTTGAAAATTTTAGACCCATCTCTAACTGCCCTTCTTAAGTAAAGTTCTAGAGAAGGCAGTCATTATGCAGTTAAATGACCACCTAAATAAACATGCTATTCTTGATAAATTTCAGTCAGGTTTTAGAACAAATCACAGCACAGAAACTGCACTCGTTAAAGTAGTAAATGACTTGCGGGTAAATGCAGACAGAGGCCATTTATCTGTTCTCATCCTCTTAGATCTGAGTGCTGCATTTGACACCATTGATCACAACATTCTTAGAAATCGCCTTAGTCAATGGGTGGGCCTCTCTGGCAGTGTCTTAAATTGGTTTGAATCCTACCTGACAGGGAGAAAATATTTTGTTAGTTGTGGGAATTACAACTCAAGACACATGATATCCAATATGGTGTTCCACAAGGCTCTATCCTGGGTCCGCTGTTATTCTCAATCTACATGCTTCCGTTAGGTCAGATTATCTCAGGGCACAACGTGAGCTACCACAGCTATGCTGATGACACACAGCTGTACTTATCAATAGCACCTGATGACCCGATTCTATTGATTCACTAACACAATGTCTGACTAGTATCTCAGAATGGATGAATAGTAATTTTCTCAAGTTAAATAAAGAGAAAACTGAAATTTTAGTGATCAGCAATAATGGATACAATGAGGCTATTAGAAATAAACTGGATACATTAGGATTAAAAGTCAAGACGGAGGTAAAAAGCTTAGGGGTGATTGTTGACTGTAATCTGAATTTTAAATCACATATTAATCAGATCATTAGGACAGCATTTTTCACTTAAGAAACATAAGTAAAGTTAGACCTCTTATATCACTGAAAGATGCTGAGAAATTAGTTCACGCTTGTTTTCAGTCGACTAGATTACTGTAACGCACTCCTCTCAGGACTACCCAAAAAGATATAAATCGTTTGCAACTAGTGCAGAATGCAGCTGCTAGAATCCTAACTAGGAAAAGAAAATCAGAACACATTACTCCAGTTTTGATGTCACTACACTGGTTACCTGTGTCATTCAGAATTGACTTTAAAATTCTGCTTATGGTTTATAAAGCCTTAAATAATCTCCCCATCTTATATATCGGAATGTCTGACACCTTATATTCCAAATCGTAACCTCAGATCCTCAAATGAGTGTCTCCTTAGAATTCCAAGAACAAAACTTAAAAGAAGTGGTGAGGCGGCCTTCTGCTGTTATGCACCTAAAATCTGGAATAGCCTGCCAATAGGAATTCGCCAGGCTGATACAGTAGAGCACTTTAAAACACTGCTGAAAACACATTACTTTAACATGGCCTTGTTATAACTTCATTTTAATCGTAATTTAACTTAATCCTGATACTCTGTATGTTCAATTCATCATAACAACTATTCATGGTGGCTCTAAAATCGGTACTGACCCCTACTCTCTTTCTGTTTCTTTTTCCGGTTTCTTTGTGGTGGTGGCCTGCGCCACCTCCACCTACTCAAAGCTTCATGATGCTCCAACAATGATGGACGGATTAAAAGGAAGAAGTCTACGTGACCATCATCATCATCAAGCCCTTCCGTGAGAACCCTAAATCCAAAGAGGACTGTTTCATTTATGTTAGGTAGAATGCCCAGAGGGGACTGGGCGGTATCATGGTCTGGAATCCCTACAGATTTTATTTTTCTCCAGCTGTCTGGAGTTTTTTTGTTTTTCTGTCCCCCCTGGCCATTGAACCTTACTCTTATTCGATGTTAATGTTGATTTATTTTTTATAATTATGTCTTTCATTTTTCTATTCTTTAATATGTAAAGCACTTTGAGCTACTGTTTGTATGAAAATGTGCTATATAAATAAATGTTGTTGTTGTTGTTGTTGTAAAAAGGTATTTCCATTCAATCATGTCGAATGCTTTTTCTGCTTCCAATGATATTATTATTTCTGGGGTGTTTGATTTAGTTGACGAGTATACTACATTAAATAGGCGTCGAAGATTTGGAGATAAGTGTCGGCCCCTAATAAATCCAGTTTTGTCTTGTGATATTACCGAGGGGAGCACTTTCTCCATCTTTCTGGCTATGATTTTAGAGAATATTTTAACGTTGTTATTCAGAAGTGAAATTGGTCTGTATGATGCACATTGTAATAAGTCCTTATTTTGTTTTGGAAAGACAGTGATTCGTGCTTGGCGAACGGTTTGTGGAAGAAATTGGTTCTCTCTGGCTTCTGTAAATGTTGCTAATAGGAGGGGAGGTAGCTGAGCGGAGAATTTCTTGTAAAATTCTGCAGGGTAGCCATCAGGGCCTGCTGCTTTCCCACCTTGGAGTGACTTGATAGCATCTAGTAATTCTGATAACGCCAGAGGTTTATCAAGTTCCTCCACACTAAAAGCATCTATTTGTGGTATTTGTAATGTATCCAGAAATGCATTAGATTGTGTATTGTCTTCTTTAAACTCAGTAGTATATAGGGATTTATAGTAGTCTCTGGAAGTGTGCATTATATTTTTGTGTTCGACGATTATCTCTGTTCGTGTTAGTGATTACCGATATTGCGTTGCGCACTTCTTGCTTGTGAATTTGTTGAGCTAAAACCTTATTAGCTTTCTCTCCATGTTCATAGTAATGATGTTTGGATTTGTAGATTAGTTGTTCAGTTTCTTTAGTTGTCAAGAGGTTTAATTCTGAATGTAGAGCCTGCCTCCTCCTATGTAGAGTCTCGCTTGGTAGTCTGGCATGTTCTTCATCTATTTTAGTAATTTCGCTTTTTGTCTCTGCTACTTTCTTGGCTTCGGATTTATTTCTGTGGGACAGATATGTGATAATCTGTCCTCTTAAGAAGGCCTTAAGAGTTTCCCAGAGTATTCATACAGAGATCTCGGGGGATGTATTTGTCTCTAGAAAGAATTTGATTTGTTTGGATATAAATTCCATACAATTCTTGTCCGCTAATAGAAGCGGGTTGAGGCGCCATCTGCGGGGTGAGTGTATGGGGCTTAGTAATTTTAGCTCCAAGATCATAGGTGCATGGTCAGAAATAACAATAGCATCGTATTTGCACGACTTAATCTTAGGCAAGAAGTTATTGTCTATAAAGAAGTAATGAATCCTTGAGTAGCAATGATGTACTGGTGAGTAGAAAGAATATGTTCTTGAATTTGTGTTTAAAAACCTCCAGGGGTCTGATAAGTTGTGATCAGTTATAAACTTTGTAATTATACCATACCATATTTATTTGTTGAGCGCTTAAAAACACAGCATTACAACTGACCAAAGCGCTGTACAGTTACAACAAGCAGGACTAAAAGCAAAATATTAAAAATAAACATTAAGAGAGAATTAAAACAGAGATACTAAAAACAGGTCAAGGGACCAAATAAAATAGAGAAATAGCAAAAGACAAGTGGAAAATGAAACAGGTTAAGAATTAAAAGCCAATGTGAAGAAGTGCGTTTTTAGGCGAGATTTGAATGTGGCGACTGAAGCGGCTTGCCTAACCACTAAGGGCAGGGAGTTCCAGAGCCTGGGTGCACAGACGGAGAAAGCCCTTTCACCACGAGCTTTAAAACGTGCCTTGGGAACGGTTAGGAGCAGCTGATCTGTGGATCTAAGAACACGAGGGGGATTGTGACAATGGAGCAAGACACTCAAATAGGCGGGGGCTAGACCGTTTAATGCCTTATAGGTTAGGAGGAGAATCTTAAAATCGATTCTGAATCTAACCGCAGCCAGTGAAGGTTTTCAAAATTGGTGAAATGTGTTGGATTCTGCTACTTCCAGTTAGAAGCCTTGCAGCCGCATTTTGAGCCAGTTGGAGTCTAGAAAGTGTGGCTTTACTGATACCAAAAAGGCAGGAATTAGAGTAGTCAAGCCGGGACGTAATGAATGCATGAATTACTGATTCCAGGAGGTGGTTAGAAAGAATAGGCTTGAGTTTGGCGATTCGCCTTAGATGGAAAAAGCAGGATTTTACTGTGCTGTTGACTTGAGCATCCATTTTCAGGAACGTATCCATTTTGATTCCAAGATTGGAGACAGACGGTTACTGGAATGGGAAGAGAAACGAGGCCAAGGGGTGGAGCCTGTTTGCAGTCGGGACTAAAACAATGACCTCGGTTTTGAATCGCTCAGGTGAAGGAATTTTCCAGCCAGCCAGTCCTTAATGTCAGATAGGCAGTCGAGGAGAGGTTTGGTGGAGTCAGTTGGCTTGAGGGAGAAATAAATTTGGCAGTCGTCAGCATATAGGTGATATGAAATTGCATGCTTTCTAAAAATTGCACCTAAAGGCAGGATGTAGATTGAAAAAAGTAGTGGCCCTAAAATGGAACCCTGGGGAACCCCACATGGGAGTGGGACTGATTCAGATGAAAATCGTCTAGCATGACTCTGAGAGTCCTGTTGCAGAAATATGACCTGAACCAGTCGAGGGCTAAGCCAGATACACCAGCCCAGGATTCGAAATGGAGATCATGATGTCGGGTCGATTGTGTCGAAAGCAGCAGATAAGTCGAGAAGAACCATAACCACGTGGAATCCGGAGTCCAATGCCAAAAGGACGTCATTTAGGACACGTAAATGCGCGGTTTCTGTGCTGTGTTGGGGCCTAAAGCCTGACTGAAAAAGATCCATTACCTGATGGTCCTGTAGGTGATGAGTTAATTGCTCATAAACTACTTTTCTAGTATTTTTGACAAGAAAGGTAGCTTGGAGATTGGACGAAGATTGGAAAGAATGGCAGGGTCAAGATCAGGTTTTTTCACAATTGGATGTACAACTGCGTGTTTGAAAGCATGAGGAACTATAGCCGAGGATAGACTACTAGTTATGATCTTTAGGACATCATATCGAATCACAGGAAACACATCTTTCAGCAGTCTGGACGGCACCACATCGTCCGGAGAGCCCGAAGGCTTCATTGAGGCAACGATTTTTTCCAGATGGGGGAGCGAAATAGGTTCAAATCTGGTGAGGGAACCGTGCGCAGGAGCGGCTAAATCAACAGAGCCAGAAGAAGAAATGGAGATCTGGGATCTAATGTTCGTGACCTTATCCAGAAAAAACGTGAGGATCTGATTACAAAGAGCAGTGGAGGCAGCAGAGAAAACAGTTACGGCTGGAGAGAGGACAGCATTTAGTGTTTTGTATAAGACACGTTGATCGCCAGAGTTTTTTGAGATGATGTCAGCGAAAAAACGGTTCCTTGTACTATCTTTGCGGTGTTAGGACTTCCTCCACAGGGGGAACGGCATCTATCTAAAAGTGGATTTAGAACACAATTTAAAGTCCCCAGCCATTATAATTTTATGAGTGTTCAGATTGGGAATGGATGCAAATAAATTTTGTATAAATTCCTTATCAACCACCTTAGGTGCATAAACATTTATCAAGATCATTTTACGCTTGGAGAAGTCTCCCATTACATATCTCCCTTCAGGATCCAATACTACATCTGATGCTACAAATGGTACAGTTTTATGTATGAGAATTCCAACACCTCTAGTTTTCTTCCTAAAACTAGAATGGAACATTTGGCCAGTCCAGTCTTTTTGCAGCCGGAACTGATCCTTGCTTAGTAAGTGGGTTTCCTGTAGAAATACTATTTTAGCATTTAGACGTGTTAGGTGAGAGAGTACTTTCTTTCTCTTTAATTCGTGATTCAGGCCTTTAACATTCCAGCTTACGATATATGTATATACATACATATATATATATACACACACATACATACACACATATATATATATATACACACATATATACACATATATATATATATACTAGAAAAGGAAACATACCGTAACATGATTGTCAATGCAGCACTGTTGAGAAGTAGTGTGTTAAAGAAGCAATGAAAAAGAAAAGGAAACATTTTGAAAATAACGTAACATGATTGTCAATGCAATGTTTTGTCACTGTTGTGAGTGATGAGTGTTGCTGTCATATATATATATATATACACATATATATATATATATATATACACACACACAAATATATATATACATATCTATACATATACACATATATATATCTACATATATACACATACATATACACACACATACACACACACACACACACACACACACACACACACACACACACACATATATTATATATATATACATACACACACACATATATAAACATATATATATATATAAACATACATATCTACATATATACACACACAGCTATTTCGTATCAGTGCAATACGCTGCTTGTTAAAACGGATAACTCCGCTCTTACGTGCAAGTCTCGTGGATATTATGAACTATCAGATTTGTTCAAGTTCTATTTAAATTTTAAATAGAAGGAATTTTTATTTAGTCGACAGAAATATCTTTGGTAGGAATGGTAAAAACAGACAGGAATATTATTCGTGAATAAATAAACTCAAACCTTAAATAACTTAAAAGAACAAACATTCAAATTTCTTTACTCTTATGTAAATTTAT